>NW_025814128.1:6698285-6849537 GCF_018902025.1 Drosophila willistoni
GCAACTTATCTCGTAAGGACCTTGCCTCAGAGGTAAAGTATGTCCGGACAATATTGTGAGAACTGGGCTGCGCTGAAAACGGCGTTGGACTATTCTCCGGTCGGGCATCCTTGTGCAAGAGCGTATTGTGACGCCCCTTGCACGTGAAGCAATTGTGCTGACTCGGGCAATCTTTTACTTGATGTCCTCTTGCGAAACAGTTCAGACTAAGGGACTTTTTCTTTGTGTATGTCACCCTCTCTGGCACCGGCATCTGAAGGAAGCGGGGACATCGACGCACCGGGTGATTCTCCTTCATACAGAGATCACAGGATTTTGGTTTGGTGGTCACCTTGGCTTCAAATGTATTTGCCTTTCGGGTGGCTGGAAGCGGATTTCGCGGAGGTTTCGATGTGGGAACCGAAATAGCCATTGCAGTTGTATTTTCAACTGCTTCGAGCGTACGGAACAGCTCAGTGTGAAAGGGTGTTCTTTGGCAATTTGAAGGAACAGAAAAATGCGAACATGCCTCCCCAAGTGGTGAGTGGCAGGCCACAGTGCTCAAAAGCACGAATGGATGCCTACAGAGCATTCTGATGATCCTGTAATGCTTCTCCGGACTCATGGGAAATTTACGGCAGGTCAAGAAGTGCTCGGAATTGGCTGTTCACGATATGTCGCTTATTTTCGAAACGCTGTTTGAGTGCATTCCATGCCGTTTCAAAACCATCATTTGTAAGCGGGAATTTTGCTACAATGAGGTTGGCTTCACCCCTCGTTTTCGCTAGGAGATGGTACATCTTTTCAACGGGGGAAATCCGCGAATCGCTTATGTAGATGGCCGTAAACCATTCACGGAACGTAGGCCATTTTAGGTAAGCTCCTGTAAAGACTTCTGTGTCAATGGGTGGCAATCGACAGCCTCGTTCTGCTGGTGCAGAGGTAGACCCATGACGGTGTGGAGGAGTAGGAGCAGACGCTTCGTGGATAAGCTCGCTTAATCGAGCCGTGCATCGTTCGTAAACTTGGTAGCATTTGTCATATTTAGCTTGGATGGCTAAATCTTCAGAGCTATCGTCTTTACTATCTGGGAGTGCCTCGCATTTCTCATATTCCTGCTCGACCTTCTCCCACAACGCTCGAACTCGATCGCCACGGACTTGGATCGTAAATTTGCTGACCTCGGACAATGAAGTGACTTGGGTGTCGACTTCAAACTGAATTAGCTAATTTAGCGATAAGCTTATCGCTAATGGAGACAAACTTCTGCAAAGCCATGGTGGAAGCAACTAAAACCCTTTTGGATTCGGACCGAGTGACTCTTTGGGGCTGTTACCAAAATCTGTGGATGTGGTACCAATGACTTGACCTTTTTTTGGCTTGCTCGTCGTCGCTCTGACGTGGCTTGCTAAAAGGTCGTTCTTAATGGTGCGAACGTGAGAACTAATGGACTAGAAAGGGTCTGAAAGGCTCGGGAAGGGGGAGTAGTAGGACTGGTACTCCTCTGACGCTGACTTGGAGCAGCAATTGAGGATTTGCTCGTGGCCGCAGTGTTCTCAGCCTCTTTCTCGTCTTTTGGCGGGCTCGTGCTCATAACCCCACATAATGGCGGTTATAAAGTAGTGAGATGGTTTGGCACGGCTTGAAAAAAAACCAAAGATACGACTTCGGACACTTGGAATTCAAATATATAACCAAAGATACGACTTGGCACGTTTGGAACACCTTGGAATTGAAATATATAACCATAGATACAACTTGGAACACCTTTGGAATTCAACTATAACTCCAAAGATACGACTTGGAACGCATAGATCACTTTGGAAAGTAAATTATATACCCAAAGATACGTCTTTGGGTATATAATTTACTTTCCAAAGATACGTCTTTGGGTATATAATTTACTTTCCAAAGTGATCTTGGCCAAAGTCGTAACTTGGCACACTTTGGAATTGAAATATAACCCCAAAGATACGACTTGGAACGCGGGGAACACTTTGGTATTCAAATATATAACTAAAGATACGACTAGGAACGCTTTGGAATCGGAATAAAATATCCAGTCACGACGTGGAAACGATTGGAAAATTTAGGAATTCAATATTAAAAGAACCCAAGATACGACTTGGAAACGATTCGAAAATTTCGGAATTCAAATATAAAAAACCCAAGATACGACTTGGAACGTTTTGGAATCAGAATAAAAAAAGCAATTAACAATCATAATTGAAAGCTAAAACCAATCAACATTGTTGGTAAAAAAAAATTATTTTATAAAACAAGTTTTTTAATATTAGACTATATTTAGTTTTTTTTTGAAAAATCGCCTATTTTTTATATAAAAAACTTGTAAAACGCCGATGCGCCACATTGCCCCGCTATTTTTGACAACGCCAATTTGGGCTATGTTCGAAAAAAACCGCTATAGCTTTGTGACGGTAAATTATATCGAAACGTATTTTTGATCAATAGTTGGACAATGAATTAACCTTTCATTTAAGTACTCATACGAGAGGATACGAGCTTCCGATCAGGATATATGAAGGTTTAAAAAAATGCGCCGATTAGCCCCACTCTCCCCTATATATATATATATGTATGTGTATGGATGTATATGATAAGCTTTCTGCTCTCTGACGTGACGGTCGTGTTTTTGCATAGCTCCTGAGTTTTTATTAATATTTATTGTTTTTTCTCAATTTTTAATTGTGCTTAATTTGTTTACACTTCCGCTGGTGTTGTTCGCTTGACTCCCTTGTGTTTTATTTCCATAATTCGCCAAATTAATCAGTTTAAACAGTTTTTTCTTTTTCGTGATTAGTGTTTGGTGCATTTACATATTTTTTTTTTCTTTTTTTTTCTCTTTCGTCATTGCTTCTGCAGTTGCTCCCCTCATCGCCCCCATCATACCATCAGTGCTAGTGGCTTTGTTGTTCTCTCTGCTTTGTGCTTGTGCTTAGCTTCTCTCCCGCGTAATCACTTTTGTAAGGCCGCCTCTCAAAGCTCGGCTTATAACTGTTCTTGCACTCTCTGTTGTGCTGTGCACTCTAGCTGTCTCTTTGTTTTATTTGTAATTATTGATTATTTATCAATAATTATCTTTGTGCTGTGAATTTAATTTTTCTATATATTCTTATATATATATAATTTTTTTTAAGGTTTCTTTCTTTAAACAAACTGGCCAAACAGCTGTCAAACGAGTGTGACTCTAGCGTTCAATTATTGTCGCAATTCAAATTTGTTCCACCTTCTGAGAAATTGCACAAGAAATGTACCCTTGAGTTGCCTCGTAAGCAGTCGCCAGCTCTCTCTATTACTTCCTCTCCGATTTTACTTTCGCCTACACCATCTTCTTGTCCCTCTTTATGCTCTTCTTTTCAGATTGAAGTACCCATTACAAGCCCTGGTGTACCTCAATCTATCCCTCACGGGAACTCTGATCAATCACAGGATCATGCCGGCTCTCAATCACTTGCGGATCCCAATGCTACTCCGCCTCCACTAACGGTAGTGCCTCATCGCAAACAATTATTTATTACTAGGCTTGCTCCAGATACTTCTGAGTCGTCTGTGGCAGCTTACATTGGTAATATTTGCCCTGCTAATGTTTTAATTCAAAAGTTTAAGTTTTCTAGGCCTCGCGAAATCTCCTCTTTTAAAATTACAGTACCAAATGAGTACTTCTCAGCTATGGTTGACCCTAATTTTTTCCAGAGGGCCTAGTTGTACACGAGTTTGCGCCCAATAAGCGCTCTCGTCCGTTGCCTGTCCACCTTCCTACTTTATCTTCTGCTTCAAAAAACTAATAACGTCTAGTCTTTGCATTCATTATCAAAATGTAAGAGGACTTCTTACCAAGCTGTCGAACCTTTTCTGTGATAGCCAAACCTTTTCAGCTGACATATTAGCTTTCTCTGAAACTTGGCTTAACTCCTCTGTTCTAGATAATGAAATTCTTTCTAATAATTTTATTTCTTATAGGCTTGATCGTGTTGGTCGTCGTGGCGGTGGAGTACTCATTGCTGTAAACTCGAATCTGTCTTCAAGTGTGGTGCCGATTGATCTCCCCTTAGGTGTTGAGTTTATTTGCGTCGAAGTTACATGTTCTAACTTTAGCCTATATAGCTCTTGTTCTTATATTCCTCCAGCTTCTGATATCATGATCTACGTGCACCATGCTGATGCTTTACGAACTATTTTTGGTCGTCTTAAAGATCGTGATGTTCTTATAGTTTTAGGTGATTTTAACTTGCCTAATATTTCTTGGCTTGTTGATGATAATCTATCTTTCTTAATTCCTTCATCTCAACATGTTTTTCTTGATAGCCTACTTGAATGTCCACTATATCAGTTGAATTCTTTCCTTAACTGTTCTAAAAGAATCCTTGATCTTGTTTTTGTCTCTGATCCCACTGTTAGTGCTGTATCGCAAACACAGCCACTAGTGAAACCTGAAGATCCTTATCATCCTACCATTGAAGTTACTATTTCTTACAATTCCGTTACTAATTTATTTAAAAACATCTCAAATTCTCGTCGTAGATGTTTTCGTAAAACAAATTTCAATCTTCTTAACAGCCTTATTTTCTCTTTTGATTGGTCGTTTCTATTTGAGTGCTGCGATATAGATTGTGCAGTGAAGTTTTTCTACTCTGCTCTTAATTCTCTAATTGATAAATGCGTTCCTTATGTGAATGTCTCTACCGTCTCCAGCTCGCCAGTCTGGTTCACACGTAGGCTCTCTAATCTTCGTAACATTAAATCGAGATATTTTAAAAGAAAAAAACTGGTTCGCGACTTGACTATGCAAATTATTGTATAGCCAAATCTCAATTTTGTCTCTTAAATACTCAATGCTACAACAATTATCTCGTTCGCTGTAAGACGACCAGTCTGCTAATAATGATTTAGATATTGCAGATCTGTTTGCTAAATTTTTTCAGTCGACATATTCTACTACTGTTTCGGATCCCACACCCTATCCCTTTTCAATCCCACATTTAAATTGTATGTTTTTTCCCAGTATTACTGAAGACTGTATTCTCTCTAGCTTGTCATCTATGAAGTCTTCCTTCGTTCCCGGGCCTGATGATATACCTAGTTGCATCCTTAAAATGTGTTCTATTTCCCTATCTAAGCCTTTAGCTCGGTTATTCTTTATATCGAGTGAGACTTGTAGATTTCCTGATATTTGGAAGGAGTCATTTATTATTCCGCTTTTTAAAAAGGGTAGCAAATCGGATGTTTCCAACTACCGTGGCATTGCCAAACTTTCGGCAATACCTAAACTGTTTGAGAAAATTATTACGTCTTCTCTTCAACATCTATCCAGATCCACTATTTCTCCTTGTCAGCATGGTTTCATGAAAGGTCGTTCGTCGCTTACCAACCTTTTAGAATTGACTACCCTTGTACACCATGGCTTCCGTAAAAAGTGTCAAACTGATGTTATTTATACTGACTTCAGTAAGGCTTTTGATACGCTTGATCATTCTTTGCTTCTCGCGAAACTTAACATCATGGGTTTTCACCAAAATTATTGGATTGGTTAAAGTCGTATCTTATTGGCAGAACCCAAAAGGTGTCTTTTCGTTCCTCGATATCTAAAACTGTTCGAGTTACGTCAGGTGTACCCCAAGGCAGTCATCTGGGCCCACTATTATTTACATTGTTTATAAATGATTTGCCTTTGGCCTTGGCGCATTCACGCGTGCTCATGTTTGCGGATGACGTCAAGATTTGTTTTCCTATAATGATCCTTCTTTCCAACAGTACTTGCAATCAGATCTCGATGCGTTCTGTGATTGGTGCCACGTTAATAAATTACACCTTAATGCCTCTAAGTGTTCTTTTATGACTTTCAGTCGTTTGTCTCCGCTCCTAGCTCATTACTCTATTAAGTCTGTTCTGTTAGATTGTGTTCCATCATTCAAAGACTTAGGCGTTATGTTTGACCCTAAACTTTCATTTAATGTTCATATTTCTTCAATTGTCACAGAGCAAGCAGCCTTCTCGGCTTCATTAAACGTTGGGCCAAAGAATTTGATGATCCCTATGTAACAAAGGTTTTATACACTTCGTTAGTTCGCCCTACTCTAGAATATTGCTCGCCAGTGTGGAACCCGCAATATGATGTTCACCAGCGTAGTATTGAATCGGTACAGAAGCAATTCCTTAAGTTTGCGCTACGCGGTCTAATTGGGACCCGGGTCTTCGCCTACCTTCTTATTCTGACAGACTTCTTCTTATTAATCTTCCTTCACTTTATAACCGTAGGCTTGTTTTTGGCATTCTCTTTCTCCATAAACTAGTCAACGGCGAAGTCATTTCTACCAATTTACTAGATACGCTGTATTTTTGTGTTCCCTCACGTCGGACCAGAAACTTTTTTCCTATTCACCTTAGTAGATGTCTGACTAACTACTCTCTTCACGAACCTCTTCGTGTTCTTTGCCAATCTTTTAACAACCTTTCTCACCTTATCTCTCCTCATCTTTCTGTCACTGCCAATGAAAATATTCTGGACTTGGATTGGCTGCAACTCATCCCTGGCCTTAAGCCTTAGCTTAAGCTTTTTCGTCGACTGCTGTGTTAGTTGACGTAAATAAATAAATAAATAAATAAATAAATAAATAAATAAATAAATAAATAAATAAATAAATATGTAAATATGTTTCTTTATACCCTTGCAGAGGGTATTATAAAATTGGTCAGATGTTTGTAACGCACAGAAGGAGACGTTTCCGACCCCATAAAGTATATATATTCTTGATCAGCATGAAAAGCTGAGTTGATATAGCAATGTCCGTCTGTCCGCCTGTCCGTCCGTCCGACCGTCTGTGCATATGCGTTTTACTCAGCCGTCTTAGGAGCTATCGGGCTGAATTTTATTTTCGGGGTTTTTATTACCCGGGTAAAATAAAGTATGAAAACCATCAGGATCGGACCACTATATCATATAGCTCTAGAAGAACTAGAAGAAACATTTTCATAAAAATTGGAGTATGCTATGAAATTTACGTATGTGATAATATTGGATATAAAACCCCAGATCCCAAAATTTGAATGTGATCGGATAAATATAACACAAATTACAGTCAATATAATAATCGGCTCTGCTCCCAGCTCTGCCGGCAGCGCTGCTTGCTGTCTACTAAGTCTTTCATCATTAACAGAGTACATGCATACACACAAAGACGAACCGCTACATAAACTGTATGTGTATGCGTGCGTTGCTTTGCTTTGGGAATGAGGGAAGAAGAAGAACAAAGTGTAAAATAGAGAGTAAAATTGTTTTGTTTGTATATTAATGAATTGAGTTGCAGAAAACAAAATTGCAGAGGTGTGAATGGATCGGATTTACAAATCAATAATTTTTATATTTCTTGGGATGTGTCTAGCTGATATGCCGCAACTTTATAGGGTGTCGCGGGACACAAGAAATGCGTAAGTGTGGCCTTTAAATGTGAGAGGGTGGTTCACTTTTTATTTTTCAAAATCTTTATTAACTTGCATTGAAAATTTTTTCTCTTCGTTGGAACCACCTTTCACTTCGCGCACACACTTTTCCCAGGACTGGACTGTATTTGCACAAAAAACTTTTTTTGGATTTAGAACTTGATAAATTTTTGTAACTTACATCACATTCACACTCTCTGCTTACATATACATACGTAGGAGATATGCAAGATATATAGAATATAGTGATATTCAAAGTGTTGAATATCGTAGATTTATTTCAATACATACAAATGTGTTAATGTTTTAAAAATTACGAAAAAAATATATATTGGAAATAGGCAAATAAATATGGCGCCTTAAATACTTGTGTGAGGAACATATATTTGACAATAATGTCCCACACAACAACATGTAAAACCAACGCAATGAAAAACCAAGGATGCATGATGCCCGGCAACATGTTGCCAAAGATCATGCTTCGCAACATGTTGCTGCAATTAACACACGCAACATTTCGTTACGATACAACAAGTTCGTCACAGCGGGAAGATGCGTGGGAGGCAGAAAGCAGAAAAATCAACGGCTGGAGAGCATACGCACAAGAGAGCGGGCCTCGATGCTCCAATCACAAGAGGGCATGGACCGATTAAGAGAGGGTATGCATGGAGAGCAATACAGTCGCAGCACACCGACACTACGCGTGTGCTAATTGAGAGCGGGTACCGGTGGATGGAGCGCGCTCTATGAGACTGAACAAGCAGAGTGACAAAGAAGAGCCAAAGTGATGGCGAAGCATGTTCAACGGGGATAGTGGGGGGGGCTGTGTGCATATCAAGCAAAGCCAATATCGTCGATCAAGTTCGATGGGCAAAGGGGGGTATGTGCAAGCCGAAGAAAGGGGGAATGGGGTATTGGGGAAGCCCTGTCTACGAGGCGAATAACGTATGGATGACGTAGACAAATGGTTTGAGTTAATATCGAAGTAAATTAACTAAATCCAAATTAACAAAAATCAATATGATGCTCACATAAAGTAAACGGCCAAATAAACAAAAATCAATATGTTGCTCACATAAAGTAAACGGCCATATAGAAGAGCAACCATGCAAACAAATTCGAGAGAATAAGGAGAAGGACATGGGAGAAAACAGCGTCGCCTAGCAACGAGAGAGGACATGCGACCAGAGCAGAGAACTAAACTAGAAAAGGATGGAAGCCCGCATAGCAACAGAGGCGCTATTTGGGCAGAGCGGAGGAACAAGGACAGGAATTGAATGGGCGCGCAGCAGCCAGAAAGTGGATGCGGCTGCGCAAAGGACTTGTACGGGACTTTCACCACGCATAGCAACAGCGTGGATGACAGCGATGGGCCGATGGAAATTCACCGGCAGTATAGCGGTATCACACCAAGTGATTCTGGCGGCCCAGGAGGCCTATATAAGGCGAGCAGCAAGTCAGGACATTGATCAAGTCGTCGAGTCGAGATCAAGCAATCAAGTCATCGCGTCCTGATCAGCAAGCGAAGCAACAAATATCTTTTGGCCTTACGAGTAACCTTAAGAATATTTGGCGCCTAGCAATCAACAAGTGCGAGCAAGTCATCGAGTTATAAGGCCTTACGAGTAACCTTATAGACTCTTTAAAACAACAAAAAAATCTAAATACAATTACAACAAGTACACAGTCAATACGAGTATCAACCCGAATCAGTGTAAAATCGCGTCTAAACATTCAACCAAAAGTCTGAAGCAGTCATAAATATGAATTATAGTGTCATGAGTTATATAAACATTTAACCAAAGGAAACCCAAAAACATAGAAATAAATTCCAACATACATTTATATATACATTAATTATTGTGTCGTGATTTCACTGGGGCACAAATTAAAATTTGTTGTGCCGAAACTCGCCCTAAAGATTGAAATTATCCTGAAGGACGAAAAAGGATCGTTACACTTGGCATATATATATGCCAAATTGCGAGAAAAAATATTGAAGTGGGCGAACTATGGCGAAATATGGCGCCTTATGTACTGGACACATACATATATATGTATGAAAAAAATTGGGGACCAAAAATTTCTCTCCTTTAAGGAGGAAAAACGAATTAGAATAAGAAAATTTGCGCGAAAGTAATTTGAGTTTGATTTGGAAAATCAAGGGAAAAAATTTTATGTATGTGAGTATGGGTACGGATGCTGGAGGCATGTACATGTACTCATATACATATAATTTAAAAAAAAAATCACTTAGCTTGAAATATGTATGAAATTCCACCGATGCAAAAGGTTCGAGAGGATCTTGGTATCCGGCTCGAAGGACCAATGTTTCCGTAGGGGGGTTGAATTTCCTAAGTAGGCAGCTAAATGCATTTTTCCTTAAAATGTCTTCCTTCAGAGAAATTGGGTAATGCCGCACTCTCAATTCAATGTTCTGTTTATTCACTTGTAAGTTTGACACTAAACCTAGCTTAATTAAGAGCAGGGCACCAAGCCCCGCTTGGAGCGAAGTGTGGGGAGTTCTTTTGTGGGGAGAGCGATGGGCATCATCGGGAGAGCGGCGCGAGGTGAAAGCTACCGCCTCCCTTAACCCTTGTATTGCCCGTTTGGGCATAAACATGCTCCCCCCCTTGCAGGAGTGCAAGACCCAGGCAGTCTAATGGCACGCTCCGGAAAGGGTCCAGCCAAAGACTGTGCGCATCGTAATCGGCCGCCCGTCAACCGGGTAGACTCCCTTCTAACATGACCTCCGTCATCACGTCCGCGCCCAGGACCAAAGACACCGACGACGGTCGGTAGAAAGTATCATCCGCCAGGACGATGCCCTCGAACGTTTTGGAGATTTGCGGTTCCACCGGAGAGCTGGAGTGCGGCAGCACAAACCATCGACCACCTTCAGGATCGCCTCCAATCGCCATCCTTCACTGATCGGGGACCGGATCACTGCTGCCAGCGCTTTCTCCGTCCCAATATTGACGGCTGTCAATTTGAAGGCCGTGGCCAGTGACGTCGCCATCGACGATACCGCCAACAAGGATCACGAGGGCCTTCACGTCGAAGGTTTTCCCTCCCGTCTCGAGACGTACCATCGCTGTTGGCATGAGATGTGGATTGCGGTGCTGCAGCAGTGTGGCCAGTGTCAGCTTAGGATCGTAGGCTTGCGTTGGTGCGACCCTTCGTCTGGAGGACTCAAGGGTGACTCGGCGTACGACGGAGCATGGAGTGCGTCGTGGCTCCTCGTGGAAGTGGAGTAGCGTCTGGTGGTCCTCCTTGCATATTCGGCACCTATCCCCGCTCAAGCAGCTTCCTCCGGAGTGTTGGTGGGCAAGGCAGTTGGCGCAGTACTTGTTTGCAAGCACTGCCCTCATCCTCTTCTCCACGTTCAGCCGCAGGAAGCGACGGCATCGCTTCAGAGGTTGGATTCCGCGACAGACTCGGCAACGGAAGGACTCAGTTCCTTGCGAACATCTGCGCTCCTCCTTTAATTGTTGTACTGAACGTGGTCTCGGAGCCATAGAAACGGGATGTAGATTGACGGATATCAGGAAGCTGCCGGGACAAATAACGAAGAAAGCGGATTAATGTAGGACTATCGAATACACATATTCCTACTGGCAGCTCGGCCTTTCTTATTTGGGAGGAAGGACCAAGTGCTGGGCGCTACTATAACTTTACGTAATGAGTTTGAATTCTTTCTCATGGAGGAAGATAGATCAGCTTTGCGACTGGACGCTTCACAATACCGCGATCGGTAAGCAGATTGACGACGCGGACGTTGCCGTCACTGCCAGGGTACGTTTGGGGGATTCGCCCGAGACGCAAAGGATGACAATTTTCCATTAAATGAATGGCGATTCATTTAATGGAAAATTGTCATCCTTAAGTACCACAAGATCGCCCACTTCAAGATTTTTAGAAGGGAATCGCCACTTATTGCGCTTATGTAGCTCCTTCAGATACTCGTCTTTCCATTGGGTACAGAAATGCTGACTCACAGCCTTCAGACGCTGCCATCGGTTAATGATAGACGGAACCTGATCCTTGATTTCGGGTTCCGTCACGGACCGCCCACTGGGAAATGGCGTGGGGTCAAAGCTAAAGAATCGGTGGGGTCTTCAGACATAGGAGAAATCGGCCGTGAGTTCAAACAAGCCTCTACCTTAGCCAGCAGCGTAGAGAACTCTTCAAAAGTATACTTTTGGTTGGAGGTGGCCTTGTAGAACAGAGTTTTAAAACTCTTAACTCCAGCCTCCCACAACCCTCCCATGTGTGGTGCCCCGGGAGGGCTGCTTGTTGCACGCGCCCACATGCTCGGATCACACCTGATGCGTCAATGAACGGATTCAAATTGAGAATGGTGCTGTAGACGCTGATGTTCCGTTGGGAAGTATTCACGCTAAGTGACTTGGATCAACGCCTGGAGTACTTGATTGATCTCGTTAGAGGTCACTTCCCGGAGCAATCGTTTGGAAGTTTTCGACACTATCTGCCGAAACGGACCATATATGCTACAACTCGTAAGGTACGTGTCAGATTGGAAAAACGAGGCAGTATCTCGTTGACTGGCTTAGCGATCGCGACGTGGACCTTCACTACCAGCTTCTCCAAGGTCTGTCTAGTGGGAGTGGTGTCGCCCGCCGCCAGGACTCTTGTGGTTCCCGTAGCCATGGTGGGCCGTGCCACCACAAATCCTTGTGTACAAGTTCCTGCGCACTCAGGCCGCGGCTAGGGAGATCTGCTAGATTGTCCTCTGAACGGACGTGATTCCATGGGGCGCTATTTGTTGTCACAATTTTAGGTACCCGATTAGCGGCAAACGGTGTCCTTGTGCAGGCAGGCTTATTTAATCACGACAGTACGACGGTGGAATCTGACCAATAAAATGCCTCAGCATTATAAACTGGAAGTTGTGGAAGAAATGCAGCTGCCAGTTCAGCTAGAAGCGTGGCTCCGCATAATTCAAGGCGGGGCAATGAAACCGTCTTAGCTGAGGCTACCCTAGATTTCGCTGCAAGAAGGCAGCAATGCCTTGGTCATTGCTAACGCGCACGTAAATCGCAAAAACAATGGAATTGAATGTCGAAATTCGGATCATGAAGAACCGATCGCGGAATTCGGATCTGGTCAAGGAAGGAGTAGCTATTTGTAAACTCCTGACACCTGTGATGAAGTTCACTGGGCAATTGATCATCCCACCCTAGCTCTTGTAGCCAAAGCTCTTGCATAAACACCTTGGCTTGAATTACAAAGGGAGCCAGCCAGCCAGCGGGATCGAATAACTTGGCAATCTGCCCGAGGACTTCTCGCTTAGTATAAGCTGACTTGATATCTTGGGGCAAGATGACAAAATAGAACTCATCCGTAGTCGCTTTCCATCGGATTCCAAGTGTTTTTGCTGTGCTAGCCTCTTCGATATCGAGGAAATCAGCATTCAGCAAATGACACTTTGGGATGCAACTGAGCACGCTCTTGACATTCGATGTCCACTTGCGCAAAGGAAAGCAAGCTGAACCAAGATCGTCTTGAAGTTCATTGACCATTGCGATTGCCGTTGCTTCATTGCGAGCCCCTGCCAGGACATCATCGACATACATATAAGATTTGATAATATCGCTAGCCAACGGAAATTTGGATTGTACATCACTTGCGAGTTGCTGAAGTACTCGGATGGCTAAGAACGGAGCGCAGTTAATGCCAAACGTGACGGTATTAAGCTCGTAATAACCAAGTTGCCCCTCTTTGTTTCGGAACAGGATCCTCTGAAATGGCGTATGGATTGGGTCGACCATAATTTGGCGGTACATTTTTGTGATGTCGGCATTGAAAGCTACTCGGAAAAAACGCCACTTGAGAATCTCAGTAGTGAGATCAGACTGAAGTACCGGACCAGGGTAAAGTATGTCATTGAGACTTACTCCGTTTGTGGACTTGCTAGAGGCGTTAAAAACTACCTGTACTTTTGTTGTGGTACTGTCGGGCTTGACAACTGCATGGTGTGTCAATAAAGAATTGTCAAATTATTACTGCCGTCAAATGGCACCTGACGCATATGGCCCAAGTCCAAATACTCTTGCATGACGGCGTCTTACTCAGTTTTTGCCAGAATGTTTTTTAGAAGACGGCTTCCGTTTTTTTAGGAACTGAGCCAATGCCCCTGGTCTGGAATGACCAAGGTTGATGTTGGTTGGATCTCGAAACGGAAGTGAGACCGTATATCTCCCCAAAACATCGCTTCTTGTGGTCTTCTGGAAATTAACCTCGCAAACAGAATCAGAATCTTCTACCGGTTTGCCCGGTAGATCCTCCACCTCCCAAAACCTTGTGAGAAGAGTTTCAAGTGCCTCCTCTCTGCTAACAGCGACCCTCGTGGTGAACGCGGCACACGAACTAACGGGGACCCCTTGCAACGGGCCTGAAATGACCCAACCGAATCTCATCTCTTGGGCCATTAAAGATCCGCAAACTTCGGTCTGGATGCCGGAGAGGGTCACCGCTGGTATGACATCAATGCCAAGAAGTAGATCGATCTTTGCCTTTAATCTGAAGGAGGGGTCGGCTAAAGGAATATTGGGCATTCCTTCCAGTGTGGCTTGGGCTATCGTATATGACGGCAAATCATCGGCAACTTGGGACAAAACAAAAGCTTCTATCTCTATCTGGACTGGAGGTCCATGCGATGACCGAATGCTTATGTGACAGACCTTCAAGGTTCTATTGACCTTTCCGTTAATGCCTGTCACTTCGGCCCTGACAGTTTGGAATGGTAACTTCATGAGCCGGAACATTCTTTCGGATATGAAATTGGCTTCCGAAGCCGGGTCTAATAGCGCCCGTGAAGCATAAGTAGTGCCAAAAGTCCACGATGGCTGTACCTAGCAACTTATCTCCTAAGGACCTTGCCTCAGAGGTAAAGTATGTCCGGACAATATTGTGAGAACTGGGCTGCGCTGAAAACGGCGTTGGACTATTCTCCGGTCGGGCATCCTTGTGCAAGAGCGTATTGTGACGCCCCTTGCACGTGAAGCAATTGTGCTGACTCGGGCAATCTTTTACTTGATGTCCTCTTGCGAAACAGTTCAGACTAAGGGACTTTTTCTTTGTGTATGTCACCCTCTCTGGCACCGGCATCTGAAGGAAGCGGGGACATCGACGCACCGGGTGATTCTCCTTCATACAGAGATCACAGGATTTTGGTTTGGTGGTCACCTTGGCTTCAAATGTATTTGCCTTTCGGGTGGCTGGAAGCGGATTTCGCGGAGGTTTCGATGTGGGAACCGAAATAGCCATTGCAGTTGTATTTTCAACTGCTTCGAGCGTACGGAACCGCTCAGTGTGAAAGGGTGTTCTTTGGCAATTTAAAGGAACAGAAAAATACGAACATGCCTCCCCAAGTGGTTAGTGGCAGGCCACAGTGCTCAAAAGCACGAATGGATGCCTGCAGAGCATTCTGATGATCCTGTAATGCTTTTCCGGACTCATGGGAAATTTACGGCAGGTCAAGAAGTGCTCGGAATTGGCTGTTCACGATATGTCGCTTATTTTCGAAACGCTGTTTGAGTGCATTCCATGCCGTTTCAAAACCATCATTTGTAAGCGGGAATTTTGCTACAATGAGGTTGGCTTCACCCCTCGTTTTCGCTAGGAGATGGTACATCTTTTCAACGGGGGTGTTCACGCCACCGGGTGAACAGCAGTGAGCGGCGAAGAGCAGTGAAGAGTGAGGAGGGTTTTTTGATCCTCGGCATCTACGGTCACACCAGGAGGGGTGACTGGGTTTTTCTAATGGGCATCGCCATTATTCCGAATCGAGATTTTCACCCGAACACCCGTTCATCTCCTTTAATTGTTAATTTGCGATTTGTTAATCACTTTCAACCCGAACCATCTCCGTGTGTGCCGGGTTACCTGTGAATATTATATAAATAATAAAACCTACGTTTATTTAACCGAAGTTTTCGTGCGTTTTAATTCACCACTCGCTCACCACAAACTGAAGAAATTGGCACCCGCCAACTCCTTGTATTTCATTTGGATCCTTCCGCCCCCCACGAACATTGGTCCTTCGAGCCGGATATCCTTCCGCTCCTCCAGCTTGCATCGGCGGAATTCCTGATAAGTACAAAATTTCATTATTCGTTTCATTTGCCCCTACATACTATTAAAAGTGTGAGGTTTTCCCGCTTCTCCATAGCGACCTACACACTTTTACATATTGTATGTACATACCTGACCTGTTCCAAGGGTCCATGGTAGTTCCTAATCCTTAGCGTGTTTGTCCAACGTTCTCGTTTTCCATTACATTTCCATTTCTTTATTTATATTTTTCCCCGCACTTGTCCAAATCCACCTCTTTTACATATGCATTCACATGTACATGTAATTTCCACAGCTGTTTGCCAAGTCCGCGTAAAGGGTTAAAAAACAAAAAAATAGTAAAGTGTTTAAAAAATAGAAAAAAAATAATAATCCAAGTGTTCACCGCGTTTTCTTATGTGTTGAAATAATTATTTTAATGCCAAACTAATTGCCGCACTCGCGTATCTACGTACATACACACATCGTCATCTGTTGATGTACGCGCATATGTACATATCCATGTACATATGTATAATCCCTTCACACATTTACCACAACACAAAAGGCCAAAAAGTATTGTTTTTTTTTTAATAACACTTAACGTATGCACCGCGATTTCTTGCGCGTTCGAATTAAGTGCGAAATTAATTCCCCACGCGCGTCTTTGGAAACCGGTGCACTGGCTTACATATGTACATACATACTTACATAGTCATACATTGCACATATGTATGTACATATCCACAACACATAATCCATTTCGGTGTCGCGCATTGATTTAACACCACCCCACCTCCAATTAAATGACAATTACTTACGTTATTTTTTTTGTTGTGAACAACGCGTGTGCACATATATATATACTCACCTGTGTACTTATGCATGTACGTACATACATAGATCAAGCATTTGTCCACATGCATTGATCGTTTGTTTGGTTTGCCTTCGCGCACAACACTCGCGGCGTGTAAAAGCGTTCTTTTGTTATTGGTTTTCTCCCTTTTTGCACAAAAACAAAAAAAATTATTAACATATTTAAACAACATCAAAATATAAACAACGGCCGACAGCTGTTTTCGGAGTAGTGGTGACACGTGAGTCGAGTCGTGATATCGATAGGCGGCTCAAGCGCGCCAAGTTCAAATCACATTATTTCCGATTCCCTTTTTTTTCGCCTAATTACATATCCGCCCATATTTATAACTAAATACATATATATTTTTCAGCACTATCGTGCCCACATTTATATATCCGTCCATATTCATAAATTATATATATATAATTTTCTCCGGCCAGTATTTTGCGCCCATATATATATCCGCCCATATTTATAAATAAATACATATATATATTTTTTCCAGCACTATCGGGCCCATATTTATATATCCATTCATATTCAAAAATTATAAATATATTTTTTCCGGCCAGTATTTTGCGCACATATATATATCCGCCCATATTTATAAATAAATACATATATATTTTTTCCAGCACTATCGGGCCCATATTTATATATCCATTCATATTCAAAAATTATAAATATATTTTTTCCGGCCAGCCTTTTGCGCTCATATATATATCCGCCCATATTTATAAATAAATACATATATATATTTTTTCCAGCACTATCGGGCCCATATTTATATATCCATTCGTATTCAAAAATTATAAATATATTTTTTTTCGGCCAGCCGTTTGCGCTCATATATATATCCACCCATATTTATAAATAAATACATATATATTTTTTTCCAGCACTATCGGGCCCATATTTATATATCCATTCATACTCAAAAATTATAAATATATTTTTTCCGGCCAGCCTTTTGCGCTCATATATATATCCGCCCATATTTATAAATAAATACATATATATATTTTTTCCAGCACTATCGGGCCCATATTTATACATCCGTCCATATTTATAAATTATATATATAATTTTTTCCGGCCAGTATTGTGCGCACATATATATATCCAGATCCAGATCTATACAAAAACGTATTTTCTTTTATCCTATACATCTTTATTTATATATTTCCTCCGTGTTTTGTTTTATACGTACTTCCAGCGTTACTTACGAATCCATACAAACTTGTTTTGTAATCATTTAGCTTGTCTACGTGCAAGTTTTGATCCGCACTCGTGCGTTCGTATATTGTTCCGCATCTATCCCCATTCAAAGGGCTCCGTTTCCGAGCCGCACGCGAGATAATTCTCCCGCAATCCTGCGGTGCACAGTGAGAAAGCTCTTGCGTCCTCATACAGTCCACTTCTCATTTCCTCAAATTTTCCCCATTTTCTCAAAACCCACAAACTCGGTGTTCAACGGTAAGGTCGTCCCCTGAGTATGTCCACGGAGCCGTCCAAGACTGCGCCGAAGTCTAACGGTCTTTCGTCTCCCTCTTCAACTCCGGAGAAGGTTCAACCTCCGATAACTCCGGCGACCGTGAAGCGTACGGATATTTCGCGCAAGTTCTCGTCTGTTCGCAGCCGCAGCGAATCCCCAAGATCCCGTCCGTCTTCGTCCAGCCTCCCTCAGGGTCGCAGATTCTCGGTTAAAGACTCGAGTGAACACAAAGGTCGTTCCAAGCTTTCAACCCAGACCCAGATCCCGCACGTTGTTGTGACGCACTGTTCTGACGCTCCCGTCACCCGATCCGTATCACAACAGCGCAGAGAACACTCCAGAATGTCCCTCTCCGATTTCATTCTGGCGTGCGACGCATTGACTCTGTTCGAAGCTCGGGAGAGTGAAGCTCTAACTTCTGAAGTGCCCTTGTTTTCCCTTAAAATGCACTTAGAGCAGCTCAAATCGCTGTGGTCAACTGTCGAGATGGAACACTCCCGTTGTCACAAGGCCTTGACAGTCCAAACCGACGAGGAAAGCTTGGCAAACATAAGCCGCATCAAGGCGAAGCACGAATACGCCTATGCGGCGTATGTGCGATGCGGGACGTTGTTTGGAGAACGCATCGAACAGCTCTCGGCACAGATGACGAGTCTTATGCGTCAGCCCACCGCTCCGTCGAGGCCGGCGGGGCATAGAGTTCCTCCGTGTGAGGTGGAGACATTTGATGGCGACAGCCTAGCATGGCCCACATTCCGCGATTTGTTCGCCGCCATTTATATCGCCAACCCGTACTTGTCACAAGTGGAGAAGCTCTATCACCTGAACACCAAGACGCGAGGGGAAGCGAGAACCATCGTGGCTAAGTCCCCCCTGACGAATGAGGGTTTCCAGGCCGCGTGGGAGAACCTCACCGCACGGTACGAAAACAGCCGTCTGCTGGTCATGACTCAAGCCAGACAACTCCTTCAGATTCCCGCGGTGGCACAAGAGTCGGGCAAATCCTTGCGAGAGCTGCAGACCGCGTTTCAAGGGTGTCTTACCGCACTTGAGCGTTCGGGTGTTAGTACTGAGAATTGGGATGTCCTACTTATCGCCATCTGCACTAGTAAATTGCCGAAGGCCACAATCCTCCTGTGGGAGCAATCAGTGCCCAATAAGACTGTCGTCTCAACGTGGTCCGATTTGAACCAATTTCTTACCGATCGGTATCGTGTCCTGGATGCCACCGAAGAACATAAGTCGGCCCCAAGTGTCCAAGCCATCCCCATTGGTCCCCGCAAATCCTCTGCAACGATGAAAGTCCAAGCGTTTCCAGCGAAAGCTCAGCTCAAATCGGCGTCTTGCAAGCTGTGCCATCGGGAAAATCACCCAATACGGCTCTGCCCTAGTTTCCTTGATATGCCTGTTCAGAGGCGGCTGGAAACCATTAGACAGCAGGGACTTTGTCTGAACTGTTTTGCCCGCGGTCATCAAGTGAAGGGCTGCTCCAGTGCGCATAATTGCCATACCTGCAAGGAGCGTCATCATACGCTGTTGCATCCTAGTGATGTGTCCGTGCCCTCGCCATCCGCTGCGCAAGTCCCACCATCCAGCGCCACAGAGCGCCCGTCCGCGAGCGACCAGCTCACAAATGCTCAAAGTTATTTTGCATCTACCCCAGGCAGAGGCCTTTTAGGCACTGCGATTGTCACTCTGCACCATCGTGGTGTGGATCATCATATTCGGGCGTTGATCGACTCGGGAGCCGATTCAACTTTTCTCTCCGAACGTGTCTTCAGCATGGTCCAGCCCCCCTTCTACCCAGTAGACGCCGCGGTTACTGGCATGGGCCAGAGTGATGGAGGCTGCGCCGACAAGGTGTGTCTGCTAATGCTGTCTCCCCCGTGTGACAGATTGAACAAGATTGAGGTCTCCGCCCTGGTCGTATCCAAATTGTCAGGGGCCATTCCAACAGCTCCATTCCTTAATACGGTTCCGACGCAGTGCCTCGATCGCCCCCTGGCTGACCCGTACTACAACAAGCCCGCGCCTATTGACATGATCATCGGTGTAGACCTGTTTCCCCACATCCTCGGAGAACGGATCAAAACCATCTTTGGATGGGTTCTGTGTGGGGCTATCACTCCTGACCCTCCGGTGTCTAGATCCGTTTTCGCGGCACAGACGCGAGTTAGTCCCGAAGCAAAGCTTGATGTACTCCTCACCAAGTTTTGGGAGGTGGAAGACCTTCCCGCAAAGCCGGAAAAGGAGGATGACGCATTCTGCGAGCGGAACTTCCAGGAGACCACCCAAAGGGGAAAGGACGGCCGATATGTTGTGTCCCTACCGTTCAAAGGTCCGAATAGCGTTGACTTGGGCCACTCAAGACCGATCGCGCTGGCTCAATTCCTGCGGAATGAAGCACGCCTTCTCAAGGATCCGGTTCTAAAAACGCAGTACGATGCCATTATTCAAGAGTACGAGGAATTGGGTCATATGATTCGGGTGACGCCGCCTCAAGATGGGAAAAACTTCTATCTCCCCCATCATGCGGTGTTTAAGCCCGATAGCACCACCACTAAGGTACGCGTGGTATTTAACGCGTCGAGCCCCTCCACACAAGGCGTCAGCCTCAACGATGTCTTGCACACCGGTCCTACTCTTCAGGCCGACCTCACGCTTCAGGTACTGAAATGGCGGTTCTTTCAATTCGTTTTCAATGCCGACATAACGCAGATGTATCGACAAATCCGAGTCGATCCCAGGCATACCCCCTTTCAGCGGATCCTCTACCGAGACCGCTGCGGCAATATCCAGGATTACGAGTTACAAACTGTCACGTTTGGGGTTAACTGCGCGCCATTCTTGGCGATCCGAGTCCTTTTACAACTGGCACAAGACGTGCAAGCGATGTATCCTCAGGCGAGCGAAATCCTTCGGAACTACATGTATGTTGATGATGTCCTTGCCGGCGCTCACACTGAAGCCGACGCCCGTCTCGCCATACGAGAGCTTCAAGCGACCCTCCAATCTGCGGGCTTCCCGCTTCGGAAGTGGACTTCCAATAAGAAGGAAGTACTTCAAGCCATTCCGAGAGAGCACCTGCTGCGAGAGGACTTTCTCGAGCTGGAAGACGCGAGCACTGCAAAAACCTTGGGCATCCGCTGGCAAGCTGCCGAAGACGTCTTCTTCTTCACCGTAGCGGACCCCCCCTTGAAGGAGTCGATCACCAAGAGGCAGGTTCTGTCCCATATCGCTAAACTCTTTGACCCCGCTGGTTGGCTAGCCCCATTTGTCATCCGAGCGAAGATATTCATGCAACAAATCTGGCTTACCGAACTGGGCTGGGACGATGTTCTGCCGCCTCTCCTGCTGCAGCAATGGCACGAATTCCTGCAGGATTACCCAGGCCTCAGTCGACTCCGCATTCCCCGTTGGCTAAACACCAGCGATAAGCTCTCGTGGGAGCTTCATGGCTTCTGTGACGCGTCACAGAAAGCGTATGGAGCAGCCCTATATGTGCGGGTTCGGTGCGGCGATCAAGTAGCCGTCCATTTATTAACGGCTAAGACCCGTGTAGCTCCAGTCAAAACAGTCTCACTGCCTCGGCTGGAGTTGTGCGGAGCGGTTTTACTAGCCGATCTCTGGGCGTCGATCGTTCCTGAACTCCCAATCCCACCTGCAACCTCCCAGTTTTGGACCGACTCTACCATCGTGTTGGCTTGGCTCAATAAACCCCCGTGCAGTTGGTCCACCTTCGTGGCCAATCGGGTATCCAGCATCTCCAAAAGCACCAGTGGCCAAAGCTGGTCACATGTGCGCTCCGAGGACAACCCCGCTGATCTGGCGAGCCGTGGGGTCTCCGCGGCCGAGTTATCGGCCAGCAGACTCTGGTGGCATGGGCCGGACTGGCTCCAGCGAGCCCCCGAGTATTGGCCAACTCCCCATAACGAACTCCCAGACACCCAGCTGGAGCAACGAGTCCAGTGCCACACCACCGCGACCACCCTACTCGAGGACGTCAGCGAACGTTTCTCGGATTATGGTAGGGCATTACGAGTCATCGCGTACATCCTACGCTTCGCCACCAAAAGGATTTCGACGCCTTCCACGGTTCACCTCACCAATGACGAACTTCTCTCCGCCGAGCGCGCCTTGATTCGGACCTCTCAGCGTCGGGAATACCTCGCGGAGATACGGGCCCTGGGGGAAGGGCGACCCCTGCCATCATCCAGCACGCTACTCAATCTGAATCCATTTCTCGATCAGCATGGGTTACTCCGCGCCTGCGGACGACTCCGGGCCGCCGAGTCCCTCCGATATGATGAACGTCACCCTATTCTCCTCCCCTATAGTACTCATTTCACTCGCCTGCTTGTCGAATTCGCCCACCGCATCACGTTGCATGGCGGCAATCAACTGATGGTGCGGTATCTGCGCACCAAATTCTGGATCCCACGGATCAAGAACATGGTGAAGTCCCACCTCAAGGGGTGCAAGTCTGCATCGTTCATCGTCGACGACTACAGACCCAGATGATGGGTGATCTCCCTCGAGAACGGATCACGTACTCCAGGCCCTTCACCCACACGGGCATTGATTTCGCAGGGCCGTTCGAGATCAAAAATTACACCGGGCGTGCGTGTCTCATAACTAAGGGCTATGTCTGCGTCTTCGTGTGTTTCAGCACGAAGGCAATCCATCTCGAGGCTACCTCCGACCTCACCACTGAAAGATTTCTTGCAGCCTTCTCTCGGTTTGTCGCACGGAGACAATGCCCCCAGCGCATTTACTCCGACAATGGCAAAACCTTCGTAGGGGCCTCAAAGGCGCTCGAACAAGATTTCCTGAACGCCACCAAGCTTGATATAATGAAGGCATTTCCCCAGCACATTTTATCCTGGCAGTTCATTCCGCCAAGCGCGCCCCATATGGGAGGACTGTGGGAAGCAGGGGTCAAAAGTTTTAAGACCCTGTTTTACAAGTCTTCGTCCACTGTCAAATACACCTTCGAGGAACTTTCCACTCTCCTGTGCAGGATCGAAGCGTGTCTAAACTCCAGGCCAATCTCTCCCATGAGCGAGGATCCAGAGGACCTGCTGGCCCTAAGCCCGGGACATTTCCTGATTGGAGGACCGCTCTTATCCATTGCGGAACCGGAAATTCTGGTCGAGCCTATGTCACTGATCAACCGATGGCAGCGACTGAAGGCAATCCAGCAGGCTTTCTGCCGCCGCTGGAAGAGTGAGTACCTCAAGGAGCTTCACAAACGGAACAAGTGGAAGTCACCGACTCGCAGCATCCAGACCGGCGACCTCGTGATCGTGTCCGAAGATCATCTCCCCTCCAACGAGTGGCGCTTAGGGCGAATTGAGCGCACTCTGCCCGGGGCTGACGGTCTCGTCCGAGTGGCTGATGTCACCACCGCGCGTGGGTCTATCCGAAGACCCGTAGCGAAGCTTATTCTGTTGCAAGACAGCAGGAGTCCTGAGCCTAAAACCGTATCGTGACTCCCAATCCCTCTATGTTCCCTCCGAATGTCCTCGTCTCCGTGCATGTTGTTCGTTCCCGCGCATAGACTAATCCACTCCCCCCTACGTAATTTCTTTCGTTACAGTTCGTTCAGCTCCCCCTTCATAGCGACATGGCCCCCACACGTCTGCCGCACCACCGCAGCAAACGAGCTGCTCCGCAGGGCACGAACGTGTACCGATGCCGGGTCTGTCGGGGGTTCATGCACTCCGGCAGTGTCAGCGCTTCCTGAACCTCCGAGGGGAAAAGCGGCTCCGGGCGGTGCTGATCAACAAGTATTGTCCCAATTGCTTGGCACACGAGCATTCATCCGACGCGTGCCGGACTCGCCATGGTTGCCGACGATGCGGGCAAAGGCACCACACCCTGCTCCACATGGCCGACCAAACGCCGAGACCACGTGCCTCCGCCCGGCGGCGCAGCCAATCACCCCCTCCGGGCGTGCTGCACCCCCGCTACAACCCTGTTCCCGATCATCGTCCGACCGCTCCGCTTCCCCAGAAGGCGCACCCGAAATCTCTTTATCCTCCCTGCTCCACGCCAGGACGACGACTGTCCTGCCAACCGCAGTTCTCCGGTTGGGCAATGGCTCGAAATCCTTCGAGACCCGCGTCCTTCTCGATGCGTGTGCGGCTGAGAGCCGCATCAATCGCTCCTTTGCCCGGTCCCTGGGGTTAGCTGTGACCAAGGTCGGGGTCGACCAAGCCTGTACGGCCGTCCTCGAGTCGAGGTCCGACGAGACGTTCCGACGGAACGTTATATTCCGGGTCGAAGAGGACTTGCTCATCCGCACTCCCATCCGGGAAGTGGCGGCGCCGGTTCGGGAGAAATTCGCCACCCTGATCCTGGCCGACCCCTATTTCTATCGGCCGGCGTCGGTGTCCGTGGTACTCGGGGCAGACCTCTATCCGGAGGTCATCCAACCAGGCTGTGTGCCCGGTCATAGCGGTACTCCCGCAGCCCAGAGCACCGTGTTCGGATGGGTCGTCTCCGGCTCCTGTGGGATCTAGGCGCTCCAGAACGTTGCCGTCCCCCGTCCGTTATATGTCCAGGGTGGCAATTGCAACATGTTGCAAGGGGGCGGTATGTTCACGCCACCGGGTGAACAGCAGTGAGCGGCGAAGAGCAGTGAAGAGTGAGGAGGGTTTTTTGATCCTCGGCATCTACGGTCACACCAGGAGGGGTGACTGGGTTTTTCTAATGGGCATCGCCATTATTCCGAATCGAGATTTTCACCCGAACACCCGTTCATCTCCTTTAATTGTTAATTTGCGATTTGTTAATCACTTTCAACCCGAACCATCTCCGTGTGTGCCGGGTTACCTGTGAATATTATATAAATAATAAAACCTACGTTTATTTAACCGAAGTTTTCGTGCGTTTTAATTCACCACTCGCTCACCACAAACTGAAGAAATTGGCACCCGCCAACTCCTTGTATTTCATTTGGATCCTTCCGCCCCCCCACGAACAGGGGGAAATCCGCGAATCGCTTATGTAGATGGCCGTAAACCATTCACGGAACGTAGGCCATTTTAGGTAAGCTCCTGTAAAGACTTCTGTGTCAATGGGTGGCAATCGACAGCCTCGTTCTGCTGGTGCAGAGGTAGACCCATGACGGTGTGGAGGAGTAGGAGCAAACGCTTCGTGGATAAGCTCGTTTAATCGAGCCGTGCATCGTTCGTAAACTTGGTAGCATTTGTCATATTTAGCTTGGAAGGCTAAATCTTCAGAGCTATCGTCTTTACTATCTGGGAGTGCCCCGCATTTCTCATATTCCTGCTCGACCTTCTCCCACAACGCTCGAACTCGATCGCCACGGACTTGGATCGTAAATTTGCTGACCTCGGACAATGAAGTGACTTGGGTGTCGACTTCAAACTGAATTAGCTAATTTAGCGATAAGCTTATCGCTAATGGAGACAAACTTCTGCAAAGCCATGGTGGAAGCAACTAAAACCCTTTTGGATTCGGACCGAGTGACTCTTTGGGGCTGTTACCAAAATCTGTGGATGTGGTACCAATGACTTGACCTTTTTTTGGCTTGCTCGTCGTCGCTCTGACGTGGCTTGCTAAAAGGTCGTTCTTAATGGTGCGAACGTGAGAACTAATGGACTAGAAAGGGTCTGAAAAGCTCGGGAAGGGGGAGTAGTAGGACTGGTACTCCTCTGACGCTGACTTGGAGCAGCAATTGAGGATTTGCTCGTGGCCGCAGTGTTCTCAGCCTCTTTCTCGTCTTTTGGCGGGCTCGTGCTCATAACCCCACATAATGGCGGTTATAAAGTAGTGAGATGGTTTGGCACGGCTTGAAAAAAAACCAAAGATACGACTTCGGACACTTGGAATTCAAATATGTAACCAAAGATACGACTTGGCACGTTTGGAACACCTTGGAATTGAAATATATAACCATAGATACAACTTGGAACACCTTTGGAATTCAACTATAACTCCAAAGATACTTTGGATCACTTTGGAAAGTAAATTATATACCCAAAGATACGACTTGGCACACTTTGGAATTGAAATATAACCCCAAAGATACGACTTGGAACGCGGGGAACACTTTGGTATTCAAATATATAACTAAAGATACGACTAGGAACGCTTTGGAATCGGAATAAAATATCCAGTCACGACTTGGAAACGATTGGAAAATTTAGGAATTCAATATTAAAAGAACCCAAGATACGACTTGGAAACGATTCGAAAATTTCGGAATTCAAATATAAAAAACCCAAGATACGACTTGGAACGTTTTGGAATCAGAATAAAAAAAGCAATTAACAATCATAATTGAAAGCTAAAACCAATCAACATTGTTGGTAAAAAAAAAATTATTTTATAAAACAAGTTTTTTAATATTAGACTATATTTAGTTTTTTTTTGAAAAATCGCCTATTTTTTATATAAAAAACTTGTAAAACGCCGATGCGCCACATTGCCCCGCTATTTTTGACAACGCCAATTTGGGCTATGTTCGAAAAAAACCGCTATAGCTTTGTGACGGTAAATTATATCGAAACGTATTTTTGATCAATAGTTGGACAATGAATTAACCTTTCATTTAAGTACTCATACGAGAGGATACGAGCTTCCGATCAGGATATATGAAGGTTTAAAAAAAATGCGCCGATTAGCCCCACTCTCCCCTATATATATATATATGTATGTGTATGGATGTATATGATAAGCTTTCTGCTCTCTGACGTGACGGTCGTGTTTTTGCATAGCTCCTGAGTTTTTATTAATATTTATTGTTTTTTCTCAATTTTTAATTGTGCTTAATTTGTTTACACTTCCGCTGGTGTTGTTCGCTTGACTCCCTTGTGTTTTATTTCCATAATTCGCCAAATTAATCAGTTTAAACAGTTTTTTCTTTTTCGTGATTAGTGTTTGGTGCATTTACATATTTTTTTTTTCTTTTTTTTTTCTCTTTCGTCATTGCTTCTGCAGTTGCTCCCCTCATCGCCCCCATCATACCATCAGTGCTAGTGGCTTTATTGTTCTCTCTGCTTTGTGCTTGTGCTTAGCTTCTCTCCCGCGTAATCACTTTTGTAAGGCCGCCTCTCAAAGCTCGGCTTATAACTGTTCTTGCACTCTCTGTTGTGCTGTGCACTCTAGCTGTCTCTTTGTTTTATTTGTAATTATTGATTATTTATCAATAATTATCTTTGTGCTGTGAATTTAATTTTTCTATATATTCTTATATATATATAATTTTTTTTTGCCTTTCTTTCGGCTTTTCAATGGCTTGTTGTCTACCTAATTGCAAACATTCTGATCGTTTTGATGATCAGTATAGAGCAATATCTTGTTGTAGTGCCTCATCGCAAACAATTATTTATTTCTAGGCTTGCTCCAGATACTTCTGAGTCGTCTGTGGCAGCTTACATTGGTAATATTTGCCCTGCTAAGGTTTTAATTCAAAAGTTTAAGTTTTCTAGGCCTCGCGAAATCTCCTCTTTTAAAATTACAGTACCAAATGAGTACTTCTCAGCTATGGTTGACCCTAATTTTTTGCCAGAGGGCCTAGTTGTACACGAGTTTGCGCCCAATAAGCGCTCTCGTCCGTTGCCTGTCCACCTTCCTACTTTATCTTCTGCTTCAAAAAACTAATAACGTCTTTGCATTCATTATCAAAATGTAAGAGGACTTCTTACCAAGCTGTCGAACCTTTTCTGTGATAGCCAAACCTTTTCAGCTGACATATTAGCTTTCTCTGAAACTTGGCTTAACTCCTCTGTTCTAGATAATGAAATTCTTTCTAATAATTTTATTTCTTATAGGCTTGATCGTGTTGGTCGTCGTGGCGGTGGAGTACTCATTGCTGTAAACTCGAATCTGTCTTCAAGTGTGGTGCCGATTGATCTCCCCTTAGGTGTTGAGTTTATTTGCGTCGAAGTTACATGTTCTAACTTTAGCCTATATATCTCTTGTTCTTATATTCCTCCAGCTTCTGATATCATGATCTACGTGCACCATGCTGATGCTTTACGAACTATTTTTGGTCGTCTTAAAGATCGTGATGTTCTTATAGTTTTAGGTGATTTTAACTTGCCTAATATTTCTTGGCTTGTTGATGATAATCTATCTTTCTTAATTCCTTCATCTCAACATGTTTTTCTTGATAGCCTACTTGAATGTCCACTATATCAGTTGAATTCTTTCCTTAACTGTTCTAAAAGAATCCTTGATCTTGTTTTTGTCTCTGATCCCACTGTTAGTGCTGTATCGCAAACACAGCCACTAGTGAAACCTGAAGATCCTTATCATCCTACCATTGAAGTTACTATTTCTTACAATTCCGTTACTAATTTATTTAAAAACATCTCAAATTCTCGTCGTAGATGTTTTCGTAAAACAAATTTCAATCTTCTTAACAGCCTTATTTTCTCTTTTGATTGGTCGTTTCTATTTGAGTGCTGCGATATAGATTGTGCAGTGAAGTTTTTCTATTCTGCTCTTAATTCTCTAATTGATAAATGCGTTCCTTATGTGAATGTCTCTACGTCTCCAGCTCGCCAGTCTGGTTCACACGTAGGCTCTCTAATCTTCGTAACATTAAATCGAGATATTTTAAAAGATTTAAAAAAACTGGTTCGCGACTTGACTATGCAAATTATTGTATAGCCAAATCTCAATTTTGTCTCTTAAATACTCAATGCTACAACAATTATCTCGTTCGCTGTAAGACGACCAGTCTGCTAATAATGATTTAGGTATTGCAGATCTGTTTGCTAAATTTTATCAGTCGACATATTCTACTACTGTTTCGGATCCCACACCCTATCCCTTTTCAATCCCACATTTAAATTGTATGTTTTTTCCCAGTATTACTGAAGACTGTATTCTCTCTAGCTTGTCATCTATGAAGTCTTCCTTCGTTCCCGGGCCTGATGATATACCTAGTTGCATCCTTAAAATGTGTTCTATTTCCCTATCTAAGCCTTTAGCTCGGTTATTCTTTATATCGAGTGAGACTTGTAGATTTCCTGATATTTGGAAGGAGTCATTTATTATTCCGCTTTTTAAAAAGGGTAGCAAATCGGATGTTTCCAACTACCGTGGCATTGCCAAACTTTCGGCAATACCTAAACTGTTTGAGAAAATTATTACGTCTTCTCTTCAACATCTATCCAGATCCACTATTTCTCCTTGTCAGCATGGTTTCATGAAAGGTCGTTCGTCGCTTACCAACCTTTTAGAATTGACTACCCTTGTACACCATGGCTTCCGTAAAAAGTGTCAAACTGATGTTATTTATACTGACTTCAGTAAGGCTTTTGATACGGTTGATCATTCTTTGCTTCTCGCGAAACTTAACATCATGGGTTTTTCACCAAAATTATTGGATTGGTTAAAGTCGTATCTTATTGGCAGAACCCAAAAGGTGTCTTTTCGTTCCTCGATATCTAAAACTGTTCGAGTTACGTCAGGTGTACCCCAAGGCAGTCATCTGGGCCCACTATTATTTACATTGTTTATAAATGATTTGCCTTTGGCCTTGGCGCATTCACGCGTGCTCATGTTTGCGGATGACGTCAAGATTTGTTATTCCTATAATGATCCTTCTTTCCAACAGTACTTGCAATCAGATCTCGATGCGTTCTGTGATTGGTGCCACGTTAATAAATTACACCTTAATGCCTCTAAGTGTTCTTTTATGACTTTCAGTCGTTTGTCTCCGCTCCTAGCTCATTACTCTATTAAGTCTGTTCTGTTAGATTGTGTTCCATCATTCAAAGACTTAGGCGTTATGTTTGACCCTAAACTTTCATTTAATGTTCATATTTCTTCAATTGTCAACAGAGCAAGCAGCCTTCTCGGCTTCATTAAACGTTGGGCCAAAGAATTTGATGATCCCTATGTAACAAAGGTTTTATACACTTCGTTAGTTCGCCCTACTCTAGAATATTGCTCGCCAGTGTGGAACCCGCAATATGATGTTCACCAGCGTAGTATTGAATCGGTACAGAAGCAATTCCTTAAGTTTGCGCTACGCGGTCTAAATTGGGACCCGGGTCTTCGCCTACCTTCTTATTCTGACAGACTTCTTCTTATTAATCTTCCTTCACTTTATAACCGTAGGCTTGTTTTTGGCATTCTCTTTCTCCATAAACTAGTCAACGGCGAAGTCATTTCTACCAATTTACTAGATACGCTGTATTTTTGTGTTCCCTCACGTCGGACCAGAAACTTTTTTCCTATTCACCTTAGTAGATGTCTGACTAACTACTCTCTTCACGAACCTCTTCGTGTTCTTTGCCAATCTTTTAACAACCTTTCTCACCTTATCTCTCCTCATCTTTCTGTCACTGCCAATGAAAATATTCTGGACTTGGATTGGCTGCAACTCATCCCTGGCCTTAAGCCTTAGCTTAAGCTTTTTCGTCGACTGCTGTGTTAGTTGACGTAAATAAATAAATAAATAAATAAATAAATAAATAAATATGTAAATATGTTTCTTTATACCCTTGCAGAGGGTATTATAAAATTGGTCAGATGTTTGTAACGCACAGAAGGAGACGTTTCCGACCCCATAAAGTATATATATTCTTGATCAGCATGAAAAGCTGAGTTGATATAGCAATGTCCGTCTGTCCGCCTGTCCGTCCGTCCGACCGTCTGTGCATATGCGTTTTACTCAGCCGTCTTAGGAGCTATCGGGCTGAATTTTATTTTCGGGGGTTTTTATTACCCGGGTAAAATAAAGTATGAAAACCATCAGGATCGGACCACTATATCATATAGCTCTAGAAGAACTAGAAGAAACATTTTCATAAAAATTGGAGTATGCTATGAAATTTACGTATGTGATAATATTGGATATAAAACCCCAGATCCCAAAATTTGAATGTGATCGGATAAATATAACACAAATTACAGTCAATATAATAATCGGCTCTGCTCCCAGCTCTGCCGGCAGCGCTGCTTGCTGTCTACTAAGTCTTTCATCATCAACAGAGTACATGCATACACACAAAGACGAACCGCTACATAAACTGTATGTGTATGCGTGCGTTGCTTTGCTTTGGGAATGAGGGAAGAAGAAGAACAAAGTGTAAAATAGAGAGTAAAATTGTTTTGTTTGTATATTAATGAATTGAGTTGCAGAAAACAAAATTGCAGAGGTGTGAATGGATCGGATTTACAAATCAATAATTTTTATATTTCTTGGGATGTGTCTAGCTGATATGCCGCAACTTTATAGGGTGTCGCGGGACACAAGAAATGCGTAAGTGTGGCCTTTAAATGTGAGAGGGTGGTTCACTTTTTATTTTTCAAAATCTTTATTAACTTGCATTGAAAATTTTTTCTCTTCGTTGGAACCACCTTTCACTTCGCGCACACACTTTTCCCAGGAGTGGACTGTATTTGCACAAAAAACTTTTTTTGGATTTAGAACTTGATAAATTTTTGTAACTTACATCACATTCACACACTCTGCTTACATATACATACGTAGGAGATATGCAAGATATATAGAATATAGTGATATTCAAAGTGTTGAATATCGTAGATTTATTTCAATACATACAAATGTGTTAATGTTTTAAAAATTACGAAAAAAATATATATTGGAAATAGGCAAATAAATATGGCGCCTTAAATACTTGTGTGAGGAACATATATTTGACAATAATGTCCCACACAACAACATGTAAAACCAACGCAATGAAAAACCAAGGATGCATGATGCCCGGCAACATGTTGCCAAAGATCATGCTTCGCAACATGTTGCTGCAATTAACACACGCAACATTTCGTTACGATACAACAAGTTCGTCACAGCGGGAAGATGCGTGGGAGGCAGAAAGCAGAAAAATCAACGGCTGGAGAGCATACGCACAAGAGAGCGGGCCTCGATGCTCCAATCACAAGAGGGCATGGACCGATTAAGAGAGGGTATGCATGGAGAGCTGAGAATGCAGCAATACAGTCGCAGCACACCGACACTACGCGTGTGCTAATTGAGAGCGGGTACCGGTGGATGGAGCGCGCTCTATGAGACTGAACAAGCAGAGAGACAAAGAAGAGCCAAAGTGATTGCGAAGCATGTTCAACGGGGGATAGTGGGGGGGGCTGTGTGCATATCAAGCAAAGCCAATATCGTCGATCAAGTTCGATGGGCAAAGGGGGGTATGTGCAAGCCGAAGAAAGGGGGAATGGGGTATTGGGGAAGCCCTGTCTACGAGGCGAATAACGTATGGATGACGTAGACAAATGGTTTGAGTTAATATCGAAGTAAATTAACTAAATCCAAATTAACAAAAATCAATATGATGCTCACATAAAGTAAACGGCCAAATAAACAAAAATCAATATGTTGCTCACATAAAGTAAACGGCCATATAGAAGAGCAACCATGCAAACAAATTCGAGAGAATAAGGAGAAGGACATGGGAGAAAACAGCGTCGCCTAGCAACGAGAGAGGACATGCGACCAGAGCAGAGAACTAAACTAGAAAAGGATGGAAGCCCGCATAGCAACAGAGGCGCTATTTGGGAGAGCGGAGGAACAAGGACAGGAATTGAATGGGCGCGCAGCAGCCAGAAAGTGGATGCGGCTGCGCAAAGGACTTGTACGGGACTTTCACCACGCATAGCAACAGCGTGGATGACAGCGATGGGCCGATGGAAATTCACCGGCAGTATAGCGGTATCACACCAAGTGATTCTGGCGGCCCAGGAGGCCTATATAAGGCGAGCAGCAAGTCAGGACATTGATCAAGTCGTCGAGTCGAGATCAAGCAATCAAGTCATCGCGTCCTGATCAGCAAGCGAAGCAACAAATATCTTTTGGCCTTACGAGTAACCTTAAGAATATTTGGCGCCTAGCAATCAACAAGTGCGAGCAAGTCATCGAGTTATAAGGCCTTACGAGTAACCTTATAGACTCTTTAAAACAACAAAAAAATCTAAATACAATTACAACAAGTACACAGTCAATACGAGTATCAACCCGAATCAGTGTAAAATCGCGTCTAAACATTCAACCAAAAGTCTGAAGCAGTCAAAATATGAATTATAGTGTCATGAGTTATATAAACATTTAACCAAAGGAAACCCAAAAACATAGAAATAAATTCCAACATACATTTATATATACATTAATTATTGTGTCGTGATTTCACTGGGGCACAAATTAAAATTTGTTGTGCCGAAACTCGCCCTAAAGATTGAAATTATCCTGAAGGACGAAAAAGGATCGTTACACTTGGCATATATATATGCCAAATTGCGAGAAAAAATATTGAAGTGGGCGAACTATGGCGAAATATGGCGCCTTATGTACTGGACACATACATATATATGTATGAAAAAAATTGGGGACCAAAAATTTCTCTCCTTTAAGGAGGAAAAACGAATTAGAATAAGAAAATTTGCGCGAAAGTAATTTGAGTTTGATTTGGAAAATCAAGGGAAAAAATTTTATGTATGTGAGTATGGGTACGGATGCTGGAGGCATGTACATGTACTCATATACATATAATTTAAAAAAAAAATCACTTAGCTTGAAATATGTATGAAATTCCACCGATGCAAAAGGTTCGAGAGGATCTTGGTATCCGGCTCGAAGGACCAATGTTTCCGTAGGGGGGTTGAATTTCCTAAGTAGGCAGCTAAATGCATTTTTCCTTAAAATGTCTTCCTTCAGAGAAATTGGGTAATGCCGCACTCTCAATTCAATGTTCTGTTTATTCACTTGTAAGTTTGACACTAAACCTAGCTTAATTAAGAGCAGGGCACCAAGCCCCGCTTGGAGCGAAGTGTGGGGAGTTCTTTTGTGGGGAGCGATGGGCATCATCGGGAGAGCGGCGCGAGGTGAAAGCTACCGCCTCCCTTAACCCTTGTGTTGCCCGTTTGGGCATAAACATGCTCCCCCCCTTGCAGGAGTGCAAGACCCAGGCAGTCTAATGGCACGCTCCGGAAAGGGTCCAGCCAAAGACTGTGCGCATCGTAATCGGCCGCCGGTAGACTCCCTTCTAACATGACCTCCGTCATCACGTCCGCGCCCAGGACCAAAGACACCGACGACGGTCGGTAGAAAGTATCATCCGCCAGGACGATGCCCTCGAACGTTTTGGAGATTTGCGGTTCCACCGGAGAGCTGGAGTGCGGCAGCACAAACCATCGACCACCTTCAGGATCGCCTCCAATCGCCATCCTTCACTGATCGGGGACCGGATCACTGCTGCCAGCGCTTTCTCCGTCCCAATATTGACGGCTGTCAATTTGAAGGCCGTGGCCAGTGACGTCGCCATCGACGATACCGCCAACAAGGATCACGAGGGCCTTCACGTCGAAGGTTTTCCCTCCCGTCTCGAGACGTACCATCGCTGTTGGCATGAGATGTGGATTGCGGTGCTGCAGCAGTGTGGCCAGTGTCAGCTTAGGATCGTAGGCTTGCGTTGGTGCGACCCTTCGTCTGGAGGACTCAAGGGTGACTCGGCGTACGACGGAGCATGGAGTGCGTCGTGGCTCCTCGTGGAAGTGGAGTAGCGTCTGGTGGTCCTCCTTGCATATTCGGCACCTATCCCCGCTCAAGCAGCTTCCTCCGGAGTGTTGGTGGGCAAGGCAGTTGGCGCAGTACTTGTTTGCAAGCACTGCCCTCATCCTCTTCTCCACGTTCAGCCGCAGGAAGCGACGGCATCGCTTCAGAGGTTGGATTCCGCGACAGACTCGGCAACGGAAGGACTCAGTTCCTTGCGAACATCTGCGCTCCTCCTTCAATGCCTGTACTGAACGTGGTCTCGGAGCCATAGAAACGGGATGTAGATTGACGGATATCAGGAAGCTGCCGGGACAAATAACGAAGAAAGCGGATTAATGTAGGACTATCGAATACACATATTCCTACTGGCAGCTCGGCCTTTCTTATTTGGGAGGAAGGACCAAGTGCTGGGAGCTACTATAACTTTACGTAATGAGTTTGAATTCTTTCTCATGGAGGAAGATAGATCAGCTTTGCGACTGGACGCTTCACAATACCGCGATCGGTAAGCAGATTGACGACGCGGACGTTGCCGTCACTGCCAGGGTACGTTTGGGGGATTCGCCCGAGACGCAAAGGATGACAATTTTCCATTAAATGAATGGCGATTCATTTAATGGAAAATTGTCATCCTTAAGTACCACAAGATCGCCCACTTCAAGATTTTTAGAAGGGAATCGCCACTTATTGCGCTTATGTAGCTCCTTCAGATACTCGTCTTTCCATTGGGTACAGAAATGCTGACTCACAGCCTTCAGACGCTGCCATCGGTTAATGATAGACGGAACCTGATCCTTGATTTCGGGTTCCGTCACGGACCGCCCACTGGGAAATGGCGTGGGGTCAAAGCTAAAGAATCGGTGGGGTCTTCAGACATAGGAGAAATCGGCCGTGAGTTCAAACAAGCCTCTACCTTAGCCAGCAGCGTAGAGAACTCTTCAAAAGTATACTTTTGGTTGGAGGTGGCCTTGTAGAACAGAGTTTTAAAACTCTTAACTCCAGCCTCCCACAACCCTCCCATGTGTTATGCCCCGGGAGGGCTGCTTGTTGCACGCGCCCACATGCTCGGATCACACCTGATGCGTCAATGAACGGATTCAAATTGAGAATGGTGCTGTAGACGCTGATGTTCCGTTGGGAAGTATTCACGCTAAGTGACTTGGATCAACGCCTGGAGTACTTGATTGATCTCGTTAGAGGTCACTTCCCGGAGCAATCGTTTGGAAGTTTTCGACACTTTCTGCCGAAACGGACCATATATGCTACAACTCGTAAGGTACGTGCCAGATTGGAAAAACGAGGCAGTATCTCGTTGACTGGCTTAGCGATCGCGACGTGGACCTTCACTACCAGCTTCTCCAAGGTCTGTCTAGTGGGAGTAGTGTCGTCCGCCGCCAGGACTCTTGTGGTTCCCGTAGCCATGGTGGGCCGTGCCACCACAAATCCTTGTGTACAAGTTCCTGCGCACTCAGGCCGCGGCTAGGGAGATCTGCTAGATTGTCCTCTGAACGGACGTGATTCCATGGGGCGCTATTTGTTGTCACAATTTTAGGTACCCGATTAGCGGCAAACGGTGTCCTTGTGCAGGCTGGCTTATTTAACCACGACAGTACGACGGTGGAATCTGACCAATAATATGCCTCAGCATTATCAACTGGAAGTTGTGGAAGAAATGCAGCTGCCAGTTCAGCTAGAAGCGTGGCTCCGCATAATTCAAGGCGGGGCAATGAACCGTCTTAGCTGAGGCTACCCTAGATTTCGCTGCAAGAAGGCAGCAATGCCTTGGTCATTGCTAACGCGCACGTAAATCGCAAAAACAATGAATGTCGAAATTCGGATCATGAAGAACCGATCGCGGAATTCGGATCTGGTCAAGGAAGGAGTAGCTATTTGTAAACTCCTGACACCTGTGATGAAGTTAACTGGGCAATTGATCATCCCACCCTAGCTCTTGTAGCCAAAGCTCTTGCATAAACACCTTGGCTTGAATTACAAAGGGAGCCAGCCAGCCAGCGGGATCGAATAACTTGGCGATCTGCCCGAGGACTTCTCGCTTAGTATAAGCTGACTTGATATCTTGGGGCAAGATGACAAAATAGAACTCATCCGTAGTCGCTTTCCATTGGATTCCAAGTGTTTTTGCTGTGCTAGCCTCTTCGATATCGAGGAAATCAGCATTCAGCAAATGACACTTTGGGATGCAACTGAGCACGCTCTTGACATTCGATGTCCACTTGCGCAAAGGAAAGCAAGCTGAACCAAGATCGTCTTGAAGTTCATTGACCATTGCGATTGCCGTTGCTTCATTGCGAGCCCCTGCCAGGACATCATCGACATACATATAAGATTTGATAATATCGCTAGCCAACGGAAATTTGGATTGTACATCACTTGCGAGTTGCTGAAGTACTCGGATGGCTAAGAACGGAGCACAGTTAATGCCAAACGTGACGGTATTAATTTCGTAATCACCAAGTTGCCCCTCTTTGTTTCGGAACAGGATCCTCTGAAATGGCGTATGGATTGGGTCGACCATAATTTGGCGGTACATTTTTGTGATGTCGGCATTGAAAGCTACTCGGAAAAAACGCCACTTGAGAATCTCAGTAGTGAGATCAGACTGAAGTACCGGACCAGGGTAAAGTATGTCATTGAGACTTACTCCGTTTGTGGACTTGCTAGAGGCGTTAAAAACTACCTGTACTTTTGTTGTGGTACTGTCGGGCTTGACAACTGCATGGTGTGTCAAATAAAAATTGTTATTACTGCCGTCAAATGGCACCTGACGCATATGGCCCAAGTCCAAATACTCTTGCATGACGGCGTCTTACTCAGTTTTTGCCAGATTGTTTTTTAGAAGACGGCTTCCGTTTTTTTAGGAACTGAGCCAATGCCCCTGGTCTGGAATGACCAAGGTTGATGTTGGTTGGATCTCGAAACGGAAGTGAGACCGTATATCTCCCCAAAACATCGCTTCTTGTGGTCTTCTGGAAATTAACCTCGCAAACAGAATCAGAATCTTCTACCGGTTTGCCCGGTAGATCCTCCACCTCCCAAAACCTTGTGAGAAGAGTTTCAAGTGCCTCCTCTCTGCTAACAGCGACCCTCGTGGTGAACGCGGCACACGAACTAACGGGGACCCCTTGCAACGGGCCTGAAATGACCCAACCGAATCTCATCTCTTGGGCCATTAAAGATCCGCAAACTTCGGTCTGGATGCCGGAGAGGGTCACCGCTGGTATGACATCAATGCCAAGAAGTAGATCGATCTTTGCCTTTAATCTGAAGGAGGGGTCGGCTAAAGGAATATTGGGCATTCCTTCCAGTGTGGCTTGGGCTATCGTATATGACGGCAAATCATCGGCAACTTGGGACAAAACAAAAGCTTCTATCTCTATCTGGACTGGAGGTCCATGCGATGACCGAATGCTTATGTGACAGACCTTCAAGGTTCTATTGACCTTTCCGTTAATGCCTGTCACTTCGGCCCTGACAGTTTGGAATGGTAACTTCATGAGCCGGAACATTCTTTCGGATATGAAATTGGCTTCCGAAGCCGGGTCTAATAGCGCCCGTGAAGCATAAGTAGTGCCAAAAGTCCACGATGGCTGTACCTAGCAACTTATCTCGTAAGGACCTTGCCTCAGAGGTAAAGTATGTCCGGACAATATTGTGAGAACTGGGCTGCGCTGAAAACGGCGTTGGACTATTCTCCGGTCGGGCATCCTTGTGCAAGAGCGTATTGTGACGCCCCTTGCACGTGAAGCAATTGTGCTGACTCGGGCAATCTTTTACTTGATGTCCTCTTGCGAAACAGTTCAGACTAAGGGACTTTTTCTTTGTGTATGTCACCCTCTCTGGCACCGGCATCTGAAGGAAGCGGGGACATCGACGCACCGGGTGATTCTCCTTCATACAGAGATCACAGGATTTTGGTTTGGTGGTCACCTTGGCTTCAAATGTATTTGCCTTTCGGGTGGCTGGAAGCGGATTTCGCGGAGGTTTCGATGTGGGAACCGAAATAGCCATTGCAGTTGTATTTTCAACTGCTTCGAGCGTACGGAACCGCTCAGTGTGAAAGGGTGTTCTTTGGCAATTTAAAGGAACAGAAAAATACGAACATGCCTCCCCAAGTGGTTAGTGGCAGGCCACAGTGCTCAAAAGCACGAATGGATGCCTGCAGAGCATTCTGATGATCCTGTAATGCTTTTCCGGACTCATGGGAAATTTACGGCAGGTCAAGAAGTGCTCGGAATTGGCTGTTCACGATATGTCGCTTATTTTCGAAACGCTGTTTGAGTGCATTCCATGCCGTTTCAAAACCATCATTGTAAGCTGGAATTTTGCTACAATGAGGTTGGCTTCACCCCTCGTTTTCGCTAGGAGATGGTACATCTTTTCAACGGGGGAAATCCGCGAATCGCTTATGTAGATGGCCGTAAACCATTCACGGAACGTAGGCCATTTTAGGTAAGCTCCTGTAAAGACTTCTGTGTCAATGGGTGGCAATCGACAGCCTCGTTTTGCTGGTGCAGAGGTAGACCCATGACGGTGTGGAGGAGTAGGAGCAGACGCTTCGTGGATAAGCTCGTTTAATCGAGCCGTGCATCGTTCGTAAACTTGGTAGCATTTGTCATATTCAGAGCTATCGTCTTTACTATCTGGGAGTGCCTCGCATTTCTCATATTCCTGCTCGACCTTCTCCCACAACGCTCGAACTCGATCGCCACGGACTTGGATCGTAAATTTGCTGACCTCGGACAATGAAGTGACTTGGGTGTCGACTTCAAACTGAATTAGCTAATTTAGCGATAAGCTTATCGCTAATGGAGACAAACTTCTGCAAAGCCATGGTGGAAGCAACTAAAACCCTTTTGGATTCGGACCGAGTGACTCTTTGGGGCTTTGGGGCCAAAATCTGTGGATGTGGTACCAATGACTTGACCTTTTTTTGGCTTGCTCGTCGTCGCTCTGACGTGGCTTGCTAAAAGGTCGTTCTTAATGGTGCGAACGTGAGAACTAATGGACTAGAAAGGGTCTGAAAAGTTCGGGAAGGGGGAGTAGTAGGACTGGTACTCCTCTGACGCTGACTTGGAGCAGCAATTGAGGATTTGCTCGTGGCCGCAGTGTTCTCAGCCTCTTTCTCGTCTTTTGGCGGGCTCGTGCTCATAACCCCACATAATGGCGGTTATAAAGTAGTGAGATGGTTTGGCACGGCTTGAAAAAAACCAAAGATACGACTTCGGACACTTGGAATTCAAATATGTAACCAAAGATACGACTTGGCACGTTTGGAACACCTTGGAATTGAAATATATAACCATAGATACAACTTGGAACACCTTTGGAATTCAACTATAACTCCAAAGATACGACTTGGAACGCATAGATCACTTTGGAAAGTAAATTATATACCCAAAGATACGACTTGGCACACTTTGGAATTGAAATATAACCCCAAAGATACGACTTGGAACGCGGGGAACACTTTGGTATTCAAATATATAACTAAAGATACGACTAGGAACGCTTTGGAATCGGAATAAAATATCCAGTCACGACTTGGAAACGATTGGAAAATTTAGGAATTCAATATTAAAAGAACCCAAGAATTCGGAATTCAAATATAAAAAACCCAAGATACGACTTGGAACGTTTTGGAATCAGAATAAAAAAAGCAATTAACAATCATAATTGAAAGCTAAAACCAATCAACATTGTTGGTAAAAAAAAAAATTATTTTATAAAACAAGTTTTTTAATATTAGACTATATTTAGTTTTTTTTTGAAAAATCGCCTATTTTTTATATAAAAAACTTGTAAAACGCCGATGCGACACATTGCCCCGCTATTTTTGACAACGCCAATTTGGGCTATGTTTGAAAAAACCGCTATAGCTTTGTGACGGTAAATTATATCGAAACGTATTTTTGATCAATAGTTGGACAATGAATTAACCTTTCATTTAAGTACTCATATGAGAGGATATGAGCTTCCGATCAGGATATATGAAGGTTTAAAAAAATGCGCCGATTAGCCCCACTCTCCCCTATATATATATATGTATGTGTATGGATGTATATGATAAGCTTTCTGCTCTCTGACGTGACGGTCGTGTTTTTGCATAGCTCCTGAGTTTTTATTAATATTTATTGTTTTTTCTCAATTTTTAATTGTGCTTAATTTGTTTACACTTCCGCTGGTGTTGTTCGCTTAACTCCCTTGTGTTTTATTTCCATAATTCGCCAAATTAATCAGTTTAAACAGTTTTTTCTTTTTCGTGATTAGTGTTTGGTGCATTTACATATTTTTTTTTTTTTTTTTTCTCTTTCGTCATTGCTTCTGCAGTTGCTCCCCTCATCGCCCCCATCATACCATCAATGCTAGTGGCTTTGTTGTTCTCTCTGCTTTGTGCTTGTGCTTAGCTTCTCTCCCGCGTAATCACTTTTGTAAGGCCGCCTCTCAAAGCTCGGCTTATAACTGTTCTTGCACTCTCTGTTGTGCTGTGCACTCTAGCTGTCTCTTTCTTTTATTTGTAATTATTGATTATTTATCAATAATTATCTTTGTGCTGTGAATTTAATTTTTCTATATATTCTTATATATATATAATTTTTTTTAAGGTTTCTTTCTTTAAACAAACTGGCCAAACAGCTGTCAAACGAGTGTGACTCTAGCGTTCAATTATTGTCGCAATTCAAATTTGTTCCACCTTCTGAGAAATTGCACAAGAAATGTACCCTTGAGTTGCCTCGTAAGCAGTCGCCAGCTCTCTCTATTACTTCCTCTCCGATTTTACTTTCGCCTACACCATCTTCTTGTCCCTCTTTATGCTCTTCTTTTCAGATTGAAGTACCCATTACAAGCCCTGGTGTACCTCAATCTATCCCTCACGGGAACTCTGATCAATCACAGGATCATGCCGGCTCTCAATCACTTGCGGATCCCAATGCTCCTCCGCCTCCACTAACTGTAGTGCCTCATCGCAAACAATTATTTATTTCTAGGCTTGCTCCAGATACTTCTGAGTCGTCTGTGGCAGCTTACATTGGTAATATTTGCCCTGCTAAGGTTTTAATTCAAAAGTTTAAGTTTTCTAGGCCTCGCGAAATCTCCTCTTTTAAAATTACAGTACCAAATGAGTACTTCTCAGCTATGGTTGACCCTAATTTTTGGCCAGAGGGCCTAGTTGTACACGAGTTTGCGCCCAATAAGCGCTCTCGTCCGTTGCCTGTCCACCTTCCTACTTTATCTTCTGCTTCAAAAAACTAATAACGTCTTTGCATTCATTATCAAAATGTAAGAGGACTTCTTACCAAGCTGTCGAACCTTTTCTGTGATAGCCAAACCTTTTCAGCTGACATATTAGCTTTCTCTGAAACTTGGCTTAACTCCTCTGTTCTAGATAATGAAATTCTTTCTAATAATTTTATTTCTTATAGGCTTGATCGTGTTGGTCGTCGTGGCGGTGGAGTACTCATTGCTGTAAACTCGAATCTGTCTTCAAGTGTGTGCCGATTGATCTCCCCTTAGGTGTTGAGTTTATTTGCGTCGAAGTTACATGTTCTAACTTTAGCCTATATATCTCTTGTTCTTATATTCCTCCAGCTTCTGATATCATGATCTACGTGCACCATGCTGATGCTTTACGAACTATTTTTGGTCGTCTTAAAGATCGTGATGTTCTTATAGTTTTAGGTGATTTTAACTTGCCTAATATTTCTTGGCTTGTTGATGATAATCTATCTTTCTTAATTCCTTCATCTCAACATGTTTTTCTTGATAGCCTACTTGAATGTCCACTATATCAGTTGAATTCTTTCCTTAACTGTTCTAAAAGAATCCTTGATCTTGTTTTTGTCTCTGATCCCACTGTTAGTGCTGTATCGCAAACACAGCCACTAGTGAAACCTGAAGATCCTTATCATCCTACCATTGAAGTTACTATTTCTTACAATTCCGTTACTAATTTATTTAAAAACATCTCAAATTCTCGTCGTAGATGTTTTCGTAAAACAAATTTCAATCGTTCTTAACAGCCTTATTTTCTCTTTTGATTGGTCGTTTCTATTTGAGTGCTGCGATATAGATTGTGCAGTGAAGTTTTTCTATTCTGCTCTTAATTCTCTAATTGATAAATGCGTTCCTTATGTGAATGTCTCTACCGTCTCCAGCTCGCCAGTCTGGTTCACACGTAGGCTCTCTAATCTTCGTAACATTAAATCGAGATATTTTAAAAGATTTAAAAAAACTGGTTCGCGACTTGACTATGCAAATTATTGTATAGCCAAATCTCAATTTTGTCTCTTAAATACTCAATGCTACAACAATTATCTCGTTCACTGTAAGACGACCAGTCTGCTAATAATGATTTAGATATTGCAGATCTGTTTGCTAAATTTTTTCAGTCGACATATTCTACTACTGTTTCGGATCCCACACCCTATCCCTTTTCAATCCCACATTTAAATTGTATGTTTTTTCCCAGTATTACTGAAGACTGTATTCTCTCTAGCTTGTCATCTATGAAGTCTTCCTTCGTTCCCGGGCCTGATGATATACCTAGTTGCATCCTTAAAATGTGTTCTATTTCCCTATCTAAGCCTTTAGCTCGGTTATTCTTTATATCGAGTGAGACTTGTAGATTTCCTGATATTTGGAAGGAGTCATTTATTATTCCGCTTTTTAAAAAGGGTAGCAAATCGGATGTTTCCAACTACCGTGGCATTGCCAAACTTTCGGCAATACCTAAACTGTTTGAGAAAATTATTACGTCTTCTCTTCAACATCTATCCAGATCCACTATTTCTCCTTGTCAGCATGGTTTCATGAAAGGTCGTTCGTCGCTTACCAACCTTTTAGAATTGACTACCCTTGTACACCATGGCTTCCGTAAAAAGTGTCAAACTGATGTTATTTATACTGACTTCAGTAAGGCTTTTGATACGGTTGATCATTCTTTGCTTCTCGCGAAACTTAACATCATGGGTTTTTCACCAAAATTATTGGATTGGTTAAAGTCGTATCTTATTGGCAGAACCCAAAAGGTGTCTTTTCGTTCCTCGATATCTAAAACTGTTCGAGTTACGTCAGGTGTACCCCAAGGCAGTCATCTGGGCCCACTATTATTTACATTGTTTATAAATGATTTGCCTTTGGCCTTGGCGCATTCACGCGTGCTCATGTTTGCGGATGACGTCAAGATTTGTTATTCCTATAATGATCCTTCTTTCCAACAGTACTTGCAATCAGATCTCGATGCGTTCTGTGATTGGTGCCACGTTAATAAATTACACCTTAATGCCTCTAAGTGTTCTTTTATGACTTTCAGTCGTTTGTCTCCGCTCCTAGCTCATTACTCTATTAAGTCTGTTCTGTTAGATTGTGTTCCATCATTCAAAGACTTAGGCGTTATGTTTGACCCTAAACTTTCATTTAATGTTCATATTTCTTCAATTGTCACAGAGCAAGCAGCCTTCTCGGCTTCATTAAACGTTGGGCCAAAGAATTTGATGATCCCTATGTAACAAAGGTTTTATACACTTCGTTAGTTCGCCCTACTCTAGAATATTGCTCGCCAGTGTGGAACCCGCAATATGATGTTCACCAGCGTAGTATTGAATCGGTACAGAAGCAATTCCTTAAGTTTGCGCTACGCGGTCTAAATTGGGACCCGGGTCTTCGCCTACCTTCTTATTCTGACAGACTTCTTCTTATTAATCTTCCTTCACTTTATAACCGTAGGCTTGTTTTTGGCATTCTCTTTCTCCATAAACTAGTCAACGGCGAAGTCATTTCTACCAATTTACTAGATACGCTGTATTTTTGTGTTCCCTCACGTCGGACCAGAAACTTTTTTCCTATTCACCTTAGTAGATGTCTGACTAACTACTCTCTTCACGAACCTCTTCGTGTTCTTTGCCAATCTTTTAACAACCTTTCTCACCTTATCTCTCCTCATCTTTCTGTCACTTCTCTTCGCGCTATACTTTTTAATCATCTACAGCGAAACCAATGAAAATATTCTGGACTTGGATTGGCTGCAACTCATCCCTGGCCACATTGGCTGTGAATCGGGGCATAGCTGGCACCTTGTGCAAATAAAACACCTCCACCGGGCCGGGGATGTTTAGTTGTGTATAAAGCTAAGCTACCTTCTTCATTTAATTACTATCTGTCTTTAGCTTAAGCTTTTTCGTCGACTGCTGTGTTAGTTGACGTAAATAAATAAATAAATAAATAAATAAATAAATAAATAAATAAATAAATAAATAAATAAATAAATAAATAAATAAATATGTAAATATGTTTCTTTATACCCTTGCAGAGGGTATTATAAAATTGGTCAGATGTTTGTAACGCACAGAAGGAGACGTTTCCGACCCCATAAAGTATATATATTCTTGATCAGCATGAGAAGCTGAGTTGATATAGCAATGTCCGTCTGTCCGCCTGTCCGTCCGTCCGACCGTCTGTGCATATGCGTTTTACTCAGCCGTCTTAGGAGCTATCGGGCTGAAATTTTTTTTCGGGGGTTTTTATTACCCGGGTAAAATAAAGTATGAAAACCATCAGGATCGGACCACTAGATCATATAGCTCTAGAAGAACTAGAAGAAACATTTTCATAAAAATTGGAGTATGCTATGAAATTTACGTATGTGATAATATTGGATATAAAACCCCAGATCCCAAAATTTGAATGTGATCGGATAAATATAACACAAATTACAGTCAATATAATAATCGGCTCTGCTCCCAGCTCTGCCGGCAGCGCTGCTTGCTGTCTACTAAGTCTTTCATCATCAACAGAGTACATGCATACACACAAAGACGAACCGCTACATAAACTGTATGTGTATGCGTGCGTTGCTTTGCTTTGGGAATGAGGGAAGAAGAAGAACAAAGTGTAAAATAGAGAGTAAAATTGTTTTGTTTGTATATTAATGAATTGAGTTGCAGAAAACAAATTTTGAACATGTAAAATTATTATTACCAAGGACTGCAAGGGTATATAAACTTCGGCATAGCCGATGTTAGCTTCTTTGATATTTTTTTTTTTAATATGAAAATATGGAATGGAAATATGCAGAGGTGTGAATGGATTGGATTTACAAATCAATAATTTTTATATTTCTTGGGATGTGTCTAGCTGATATGCCGCAACTTTATAGGGTGTCGCGGGACACAAGAAATGCGTAAGTGTGGCCTTTAAATGTGAGAGGGTGGTTCACTTTTTATTTTTCAAAATCTTTATTAACTTGCATTGAAAATTTTTTCTCCTCGTTGGAACCACCTTTCACTTCGCGCACACACTTTTCCCAGGAGTGGACTGTATTTGCACAAAAAACTTTTTTTGGATTTAGAACTTGATAAATCTTTGTAACTTACATCACATTCACACACTCTGCTTACATATACATACGTAGGAGATATGCAAGATATATAGAATATAGTGATATTCAAAGTGTTGAATATCGTAGATTTATTTCAATACATACAAATGTGTTAATGTTTTAAAAATTACGAAAAAAATATATATTGGAAATAGGCAAATAAATATGGCGCCTTAAATACTTGTGTGAGGAACATATATTTGACAATAATGTCCCACACAACAACATGTAAAACCAACGCAATGAAAAACCAAGGATGCATGATGCCCGGCAACATGTTGCCAAAGATCATGCTTCGCAACATGTTGCTGCAATTAACACACGCAACATTTCGTTACGATACAACAAGTTCGATCGGACCACATACGACCAAACCAGCAATTTCGTCACAGCGGGAAGATGCGTGGGAGGCAGAAAGCAGAAAAATCAACGGCTGGAGAGCATACGCACAAGAGAGCGGGCCTCGATGCTCCAATCACAAGAGGGCATGGACCGATTAAGAGAGGGTATGCATGGAGAGCTGAGAATGCAGCAATACAGTCGCAGCACACCGACACTACGCGTGTGCTAATTGAGAGCGGGTACCGGTGGATGGAGCGCGCTCTATGAGACTGAACAAGCAGAGAGACAAAGAAGAGCCAATGTGATGGCGAAGCATGTTCAACGGGGGATAGTGGGGGGGGGGGGGGCTGTGTGCATATCAAGCAAAGCCAATATCGTCGATCAAGTTCGATGGGCAAAGGGGGGTATGTGCAAGCCGAAGAAAGGGGGAATGGGGTATTGGGGAAGCCCTGTCTACGAGGCGAATAACGTATGGATGACGTAGACAAATGGTTTGAGTTAATATCGAAGTAAATTAACTAAATCCAAATTAACAAAAATCAATATGATGCTCACATAAAGTAAACGGCCAAATAAACAAAAATCAATATGTTGCTCACATAAAGTAAACGGCCATATAGAAGAGCAACCATGCAAACAAATTCGAGAGAATAAGGAGAAGGACATGGGAGAAAACAGCGTCGCCTAGCAACGAGAGAGGACATTTGACCAGAGCAGAGAACTAAACTAGAAAAGGATGGAAGCCCGCATAGCAACAGAGGCGCTATTTGGGCAGAGCGGAGGAACAAGGACAGGAATTGAATGGGCGCGCAGCAGCCAGAAAGTGGATGCGGCTGCGCAAAGGACTTGTACGGGACTTTCACCACGCATAGCAACAGCGTGGATGACAGCGATGGGCCGATGGAAATTCACCGGCTGTATAGCGGTATCACACCAAGTGATTCTGGCGGCCCACGAGGCCTATATAAGGCGAGCAGCAAGTCAGGACATTGATCAAGTCGTCGAGTCGAGATCAAGCAATCAAGTCATCGCGTCCTGATCAGCAAGCGAAGCAACAAATATCTTTTGGCCTTACGAGTAACCTTAAGAATATTTGGCGCCTAGCAATCAACAAGTGCGAGCAAGTCATCGAGTTATAAGGCCTTACGAGTAACCTTATAGACTCTTTAAAACAAAAAAAAAATCTAAATACAATTACAACAAGTACACAGTCAATACGAGTATCAACCCGCTTCAGTGTAAAATCGCGTCTAAACATTCAACCAAAAGTCTGAAGCAGTCATAAATACACATTTAACCAAAGAAAACCCAAAAACATAGAAATAAATTCCAAAATACATTTATATATACATTAATTATTGTGTCGTGATTTCACTGGGGCACAAATTAAAATTTGTTGTGCCGAACCTCGCCCTAAATATTGAAATTATCCTGAAGGACGAAAAAGATCGTTACAACTGGCGCCCAACGTGCTATACTAGTGAAAATTAAAACGAAATATAAATAAAAAGTGTATAATAAATTCAAAAATGGGTAGAAATTGGATCTATCACATGAAGAAGGATCTGCTACAGACAGGCCAAAGAATCGGAGTCAGCATGAACGGCACGGTAGAAGAGATGAGAAAACAACTAGTCGAGTGGGTAAACAACAACGAGTCTGATCCAGAATGGAAAGAAGAGATAAGCCGATTAGAAGACAAGTTCGCAAAAATGTCCAAGCAAAAACCAGGAACAAGCGCAGCACAGACAGGCGAGAATGGTGAGAACAAGGAGGCCGAGGCGTTCCATAAAATAAACATGGCAACTCTGACGATTCTCCCATTCGTACCACCAAGATGGGGAAGTGAAGGAGCACTGGACAAAACTGGAGAGAAAAATAACCAAAGAAGACAAACAATTGAACCCACAAAAATGGCACAAAACACAGCAAACAGGACTACCGAGTATGCCAAGGTGGCTAAACAAGTAAGAGAGTGGACGTTTAAGTTCGATGGCAATTCGAAACCGCTAGAATTTCTGGAACAAATAGAGTGGTCAGCGGACATGTACGGCATAGAACTGGATATGATACCAAGGGCGATGCCAGAATTGCTAAAAGACAGAGCTCTAAAATGGTATGTTGCGAACATACAATAACAATAAACAATGGCCGTCATGGAAAGAATTTGCAGAATGCTTCAAGAGATATTTTTTGCCAAAGGGATTTTTTACCAAACTGGCCGATCAGGTCAAGGCACGCAAACAACAATGAATGCTTTAAGGACTACATGGTAGAAATGCAGACAATGATGAGGCCTCTAAAGATCCCACAATTTGAGCAACTAGAAGTAATTCTGGAAATTCTGTTCGGCCACACAACATCACAAATCTGGAGGCACTGATGCAACTAGCGGAGGAACATAAAAAACTGGAGCAGGAAAGAGCCGAATTTCACCACAGAAATAACTCACGTAGAGATCACAGCAGCCAAGTAAATCACAGGGGAATAAACAATTACGGACCCCAAGAAACACAATGCATAAGATGTCAGGATACCAGTACGCAAAACCAGAATCGAGCACATAACAACATACGAGAAGGAGAAGTCATGAATCCGAACCAGGCATGCCTGAGGTGCTGTGAGGCAGGACACTGGGCCGGCGAATGCAACAATAACCAACTAATCTTCTGCTGGCAATGCGGAAAAATCGGAACAAGAACGAAAGAATGCTGTTGGAGATCGGGAAACGGGCGTCGGTTCCCGCGTATGAGGTCAAAGCAGGAACCAAGCCAACCAGCACCTCAAAATTGATAGGACAGCTAATAGAGGAGGAGGACCAACTGTCAGCAATGATAGAAGTATCAGGAAGAAAAATCAAGGCGACAATAGACTCTGGAGCCACAAGCAACTTCATGAGCCGACAGATGGCGGAAACTCTGAGAAACAAACGAGACCGTGAGACCACAAACAAGCAAGTATACATGGCAGACGGGAAGATCAGAAATATCAACGAGCAGTGGACAGGATACGTTCGATTCGGAAACAAAGAAATGAACATAACATTTCTCATCATGCCAGACGGAATAGATGCCTTAATCTTAGGATGGAATTTCTTAAGGCTGATGAACACCGAAATAGCATGCGGAGGCCACAGGATAAAAATTCCAACGATAAAGAGGATGCAGGGCAGGATAACCGAACGCATATCAATCATGGTGACACAGAAAGAAGAGCAAGCAGAAATACACACATTTCTAGAACGCGAACTGATGGAGTTGGCGAAAATCAAGGGACCGACAAAAGTAGGGATACACAGGATCACAATGAAGGACGACATCCCGATAAAACAACGATATTATCCGAAAAACCCCAAGATGCAAGCCGAGATCAATGCGAAAGTCGATGAGTTGCTGAATCTAGGATGCATAGAACCATCACAAAGCCCATACAGTTCACCAATAGTAATGGTAAAGAAAAAGCAAACGGGCAAATGGAGATTATGCGTGCATTTTAGACAAATCAACGCAAAGTCGATAAAGGATGCATATCCGATGCCACGTATCGACTATATACTAAATCAATTGCGTGAGGCAAGGTTCATTAGCAGCTTGGACTTAAAAGACGGGTATTGGCAGATACCACTGGAGGACAGAAGCAGACCAATGACAGCATTTACAGTACCAGGGAAAGGACTATTCCAATGGAAGGTAATGCCATTCGGTCTACACTCAGCGTCAGCAACGTTGGCCCAGAGATGATGCCGAACGCGTTTACATACCAAGACGACATAGTAATCGTGAGCAAAACAATACAAGATCACAAACAACACCTGCAAGAAGTATTCAGAAGACTAAAAGAGGCAAACCTAAGAATCAACTCAGAGAAGTGCCAGTTCTTCCGAAAGGAGTTAAAGTTTCTGGGGCATGTAGTGACAGAAAATGGTATAGCCACGGACCCAGACAAAGTAGCAGCAATAGCCCAGCTAAAACCACCAACATGCGTGAAAGAACTACGCCAATACCTGGGTGTAGCGTCATGGTACAGAAGATTCGAACCAGGATTTGCAACCCTAACGCATCAACTAAACGCACTACTGAAGAAAAAAACAAGGTGGCACTGGAATGAAGAACATCAGGAAGCATTCAACGCAGCAAAAGAAAAGCTAACAAATGGACCAGTGCACACTGGGCTGAATTGCCAAATAAGTGCCATAAAGTCGAATAACGCAGATATCGAGCTGAAACTTGGTATCTTTGATAAGAATTGCACTTTAAATATTGAAACAAAGTTTGAAGTTCAGTTGACCACGCCTACCCCAATAGCCCATATAAGCCAACAGTGCGTATACGTGATCACAAAGTAAAGTGTGGAAAACTACATATAAAGTACAACAATTTTAATATTTTTTATGTATTAGTGATAGTAATATAATTTTATATATATATTGTTATTATTTATTTCCGTCAATTGGCCAAATATCCAACAACGGCAGAGTTGCGGCCGCTGTCCATTCATACGTCCAGCAGCGTTGAATAACAGAACTCAACATGATCTATAAGTTCAAAATACCGCCAGAGCCGCAAAAAGCCGCAAACAAGATTATTACTAACTTTTTCTACACACTCTCTACTTTGTTTTCACATACATTACATATCCCAGAAACACACAGAAGGTAAGTTTTTACTCCACAGAAGACGAACACATTTGTTTAATTTTCTATCTTTTTGGACAATACAAAAAAGTACACATATATAAAATATAATAAATTTGAACACCAAATTGTTTTGTTTTATCCATTCTACATACCTTGGCCTCCAAAATCCATTTTTTACAGTATCTTATTTTTCTTTTCTGTAAATTTGCCAAGCGCTCAAAATGAATAAACATTTCCCGCCAATATTGTCGCAGGCATCAGCTGACTAATCACCGGACTTTGAAGCTTGATCAGAATGACAGGGTTGCATGTTTGGTAAAAGCGATTATCGATTTTTCCTATTTAGGGACTCTATTTTGAATATACATAATTATAATTATTATAATTATTATTTGCTTCCAAAAAAATTTTCGACTTTATGCCACTTATTTGGCAATTCAGCCCAGTGTGCAATGTTAGCATGCCCAGACTTCACGAAACTATTTGTTCTTCAAACAGACGCAAGCAACATGGGACTAGGAGCAATCCTCATACAGAACACCGAAGAAGGCGAAAGGGTCCTATCATATCTGTCTAGAGAACTAAATTCGTCGGAGAAAAATTATTCGGCAACCGAAAAAGAGTGTCTGGCGATAGTATGGGCCGTACGAAAACTGAGGCCTTACCTGGAAGGATACCATTTTAAGGTAGTGACCGATCACATGGCACTAAAGGGCATACGGGCAGTCGGCGAACAATTGCTGGGACCGCCGCAAGATACTACTGGCCGGGAATGCAAAGAGACATCAGAATCTTCGTCGGGAAATGCATGACATGTCTACAATTCAAACCTAATCAACAACAAGCGGTAGGGAAATTGCTAACGCAAGTACCGGAGGAACCATGGGCAACAATATACGCGGACTTCGTTGGACCATTGCCCAGATCAAAACACGGAAATTCGATGCTGCTGGTGATTATAGACCGTTTCTCGAAATGGACAGAAATCATACCCATGCGCAAGGCAACGTGGGAGAACTTAGTAAAGGCCTTCAGAGAAAGGATTTTATCAAGATTCGGGACACCAAAAATAGTGATAACGGATAATGGAGTCCAATTCACGAGCAGGATCTTCAAGAAAATGCTAGAAGGATGGGTTAGCAGCCACCAATTAACAGCGCCATATACGCCTCAGGAAAACCCAACCGAACGAGTAAATAGAACTGTCAAAACAATGATTGCCCAATATGCAGGAGACAACCAACGGAATTGGGACGAGTGATGACCAGAAATTACATTGGCGATAAATACAAGCCAATCTCAAGCAACTGGATTTACGCCAGCATATGTGGTGCAAGGCCGAGAACCTAGAATGCCGGAAGCCATATATGACAGCGTCACAAATGGCACAGGGAAGGAGCATGCAACAACAGAGGAAAAAGCTAACCAGATGAAAGAACTTTTCGAACTCATCAGAAGGAACATGGAGACTGCGGCACAAGATCAGGCACGTCATTATAATCTGAAACGGCGCGAATGGAGACCGGCGGTTTGATCTACGGTATGGGCAAAGGAGCAACACCTGTCAAACGCAGCAGAAGGATTTGCTGCAAAATTAGCACCCAAATTTGGAGGGCCATACACGGTTCAAGGGTTCATATCCCCAGTCATATGCAAGCTACGACATGAGGTCACAGGAAAGAGTAGACAAGCACACATTAGCCAGATCAAACAACAAACAGAGGATATAGACACAGAACAACAAGCAACATGTGATGCAGTGGAACCAGATCCGGCGAGACCGAAAGAAAACGGGTAAATTAAACAAGTAAAATAATAAGATGCGGAACGGGCCATAAACAAGAATCAAGGAAGAAAAGATGCCCTAATCCGCCAAAAACCATAGAAAAGATACTCAGTAATCGCCAACATGAAAAAAAAGATGCCGAAAAGCCAACAAAAAGATGCGACCTGAGATGCGAACTAAAGAAAAAAAAAAACCAATAGAAAAAGAAACCATAAGACACAAAAAAAATGGGGGCAATTCGCTCCAGAAGAAGGAGGAAGTGTGAGGAACATATATTTGACAATAATGTCCCACACAACAACATGTAAAACCAACGCAATGAAAAACCAAGGATGCATGATGCCCGGCAACATGTTGCCAAAGATCATGCTTCGCAACATGTTGCTGCAATTAACACACGCAACATTTCGTTACGATACAACAAGTTCGATCGGACCACATACGACCAAACCAGCAATTTCGTCACAGCGGGAAGATGAGTGGGAGGCAGAAAGCAGAAAAATCAACGGCTGGAGAGCATACGCACAAGAGAGCGGGCCTCGATGCTCCAATCACAAGAGGGCATGGACCGATTAAGAGAGGGTATGCATGGAGAGCTGAGAATGCAGCAATACAGTCGCAGCACACCGACACTACGCGTGTGCTAATTGAGAGCGGGTACCGGTGGATGGAGCGCGCTCTATGAGACTGAACAAGCAGAGTGACAAAGAAGAGCCAAAGTGATGGCGAAGCATGTTCAACGGGGGATAGTGGGGGGGGGGGCTGTGTGCATATCAAGCAAAGCCAATATCGTCGATCAAGTTCGATGGGCAAAGGGGGGTATGTGCAAGCCGAAGAAAGGGGGAATGGGGTATTGGGGAAGCCCTGTCTACGAGGCGAATAACGTATGGATGACGTAGACAAATGGTTTGAGTTAATATCGAAGTAAATTAACTAAATCCAAATTAACAAAAATCAATATGATGCTCACATAAAGTAAACGGCCAAATAAACAAAAATCAATATGTTGCTCACATAAAGTAAACGGCCATATAGAAGAGCAACCATGCAAACAAATTCGGGAGAACAAGGAGAAGGACATGGGAGAAAACAGCGTCGCCTAGCAACGAGAGAGGACATGCGACCAGAGCAGAGAACTAAACTAGAAAAGGATGGAAGCCCGCATAGCAACAGAGGCGCTATTTGGGCAGAGCGGAGGAACAAGGACAGGAATTGAATGGGCGCGCAGCAGCCAGAAAGTGGATGCGGCTGCGCAAAGGACTTGTACGGGACTTTCACCACGCATAGCAACAGCGTGGATGACAGCGATATGCCGATGGAAATTCACCGGCTGTATAGCGGTATCACACCAAGTGATTCTGGCGGCCCAGGAGGCCTATATAAGGCGAGCAGCAAGTCAGGACATTGATCAAGTCGTCGAGTCGAGATCAAGCAATCAAGTCATCGCGTCCTGATCAGCAAGCGAAGCAACAAATATCTTTTGGCCTTACGAGTAACCTTAAGAATATTTGGCGCCTAGCAATCAACAAGTGCGAGCAAGTCATCGAGTTATAAGGCCTTACGAGTAACCTTATAGACTCTTTAAAACAACAAAAAAATCTAAATACAATTACAACAAGTACACAGTCAATACGAGTATCAACCCGAATCAGTGTAAAATCGCGTCTAAACATTCAACCAAAAGTCTGAAGCAGTCATAAATATGAATTATAGTGTCATGAGTTATATAAACATTTAACCAAAGGAAACCCAAAAACATAGAAATAAATTCCAACATACATTTATATATACATTAATTATTGTGTCGTGATTTCACTGGGGCACAAATTAAAATTTGTTGTGCCGAAACTCGCCCTAAAGATTGAAATTATCCTGAAGGACGAAAAAGGATCGTTACACTTGGCATATATATATGCCAAATTGCGAGAAAAAATATTGAAGTGGGCGAACTATGGCGAAATATGGCGCCTTATGTACTGGACACATACATATATATGTATGAAAAAAATATATAAATGTATGTGAGTATGGGTACGGATGTTGGAGGCATGTACATGTACTCATATACATATAATTTGGAAAAATTTACTTAGCTTCAAATGTGAAATTCCACCGATGCAAAAAGGTTCGAGAGGATCTTGGTATCCGGCTCGAAGGACCAATGTTTGTGTAGGGGGCTTGAATTTCCTTGGTACAGGGGGCAGCTAAATGAATCCTTCCTTTTAGATTTTCCTTCGCAATAAAAATGGGGGGGGTTGCGCAGCAATTCCTCTTCACTATATGGTTTATTCACAGATAAATTTCAACTAACTCTAGATTTTTTAAAAGCGGGTAACCAAGCCTTGCTTGGGGCGAAGTGTGGGGAGTTCTTTTCGTGGGGAGAGCGATGGGCATCATCGGGAGAGCAGCGCGAATTTTCTTCTACGTTCGTTAGTCGTTCATTATTATTTTGTTGGATAATTAGTTTTTGTATTCTTATTGTTCTAATCTCTTCGATTATAAATATTACTATAGGTATTGTAGTTCCTAGTATTGTTATAGTTAGTATTATTATTTGGGTTTCTATTTTGGTAATTATTATTATAATTTCTATTATTATTTGTTATGACCTTACCTGGTCCTATGCGCGTCGATAACTCGAAGAGGCTCGCCGGCTAGCTATAATCGGGTCGTGGGATTCGATAACCCTGCCTCTTTCGCGCACAACAATAAAAAAATGTATCAAACACAATCCAGGGTACATCATTGAGGACGACATCCACTGGAGACTGTTACTCAGGACTAAAAAAAAATATTACTACATATACTTCGGTCATTACACACACACAAACGCTTCACACCCACCGGCTTGGGGATCTGGCCTTGGGCTTCGAATTGATCCCGGCATACCCACCCTTCCTGGCAGTTTTGGTATCCTACTGCCCCATTTAAACACATTCGCTGGTATTATCGGTTCATTACCGATCGCTCATCCCATTTCTCCGGGTTTTACTCACCGTCCCCCCCCCCCTTCCGACAAACCAAACTACTCGATATGCATCATTTTTCCTCAATCGTTTATAATAATTTAGAAAATGATAGGTTAATCTAATTAATTCAAAATTTTACACGCTCACCGAGACATCACTCTGTCTCCAATGACCCTCTGTATTCGGGCAACAAAAAGAACAAAAAAAAATATAAATTTGATAATTTCTCCTTTGCTTTTTTTTCAGACGCCAACCTGACCATAGGGGACCTACCTAAAAAAAGAGCTCTTCTTTTACGATAAGGACTACGGGCAGATTACACCTACTGGAGTTTTAGTGGGACTAATACGTTACGACAAGAGATGTAGCGGCGGCACGTTTTACAAGAATAAGATTAATTATAATAAAAAAAGAACAAACGATATTATTAATATAGAGACTCGATATTGGCAAACAAAAAAACGAGGCTCATTCGAGCGATTAAATAAAAACAAATAAATAAATTAAATAAATAATTGATTGAGCAGATTAATAATTAAGTAAATGAATAATTGAATAAATAAATGTATAAATAATTAGGATAAGGTTATATGAATAAATAAATAATTATGTATGATTTAAGCAATAAATTAGCTCTGTATGAGTATATAATATATATGTATATAAAAACGAGGACGATAAAAATAGGCGGGGGATTACAATTAAAAAATAAATAGGTCTTGCGGGGAGAGTATTGGGTGATCACGTGGGAACAGATTCACTTTACGACTCCCGAAGGATAGTTTAGGAGATTTATCCCGCGCCGGCTTCTGTAAAAATTTCAGGTTAAACTCGTGTTCAGGCCGGAACTCCCTCTTCTATTTTAATTTATAATTTTCTCCTGAAGGCGGAATATGTGGTGGTCACGAGGCCATGGAGAATCCTCATAATCATGGGGGGGAAATAAAAACTTGGCCAAGCCCCGAAAATATGCGGCCTGACCTCTGATGACTGCCGATTTGGTTGGCCTGTACGGAAAATCCCGAAGGTGAGGATAAGATTAGGACTAACTCCCCGGGGCCGTCCCTGAATATGAAAGATTGACTTACCCCTCGATCTTGTCCAATCCCGTATGGGCATATACCCAGGATATGGCTTCCCTCTTGGAATAAATCACTGCACAAAATTTTTCTGGATTCTCACATCACGTTTTTTCTTTGGTGTTAATTTCTTTTACTTTTTCTTTCTTAGGCTCTCGCCCTAACCAACCACTCTCGAGAACTTCTTCGACCGATTTGACCTTCATCTGTCCCGACTATCCCGACCAGGAACAGTCCCAACTCCGAAGTCCTCTCTCTCAGATTTGAAAAGCCGGGCTACCGATCTTCTCATTTGTTACCCGCTCCCTTACCCGTTTAAGGGGAAAAATTCCCTACATTCCTGTCTCCATTATCCAACACTACATATTTCCTGACCTATCGATAACTATAAACAAAAAAACACCCCAGCCATAACAACACACGGGCATATTTGTGGGTTGTCACTATATATGACCGTGAAAAATGGCTCTACGCGAACTTCAATCCACTCGGGATATCACACGACAGCGCTCCCAGGACCAGCTACGACACGCCCAACGAGGGAAAACGCCCACACACCCAGAGACTGAGGAATGACTACGCCATGCCCTAGATTGACCATTTCACACCGCTGGAATCAGGTGAGTACTTGAAGTATCTATTGCCTCACTTTGCTGACAATATAAATTTGCTTTCAGGTAATCCCTCACCTTTTTGACTCTCCTTACTGTTTCAAATCCTTCGCATGATAGATGCCGCTAGGTTTTCCTTCGAGTGTCTCGGTTTCGTACATATTGTTACCAACGAGGCTTCTTATTCGGCATTTTAGATACTTGCGCGCAAATTTCGCATTAAAATTCTTCCCAAAATTGCTTAACACGAAATTTCGTCTATAAACTTCCTGTCCAGGTCGAAAATGCACCTCCCTTGACCGTCGGTTATAGGACAAAGCGCTTTTATCATGAGCGACTCTTAGCCTCTTTCGGACCTCGTCCCTCATTAGCGCCATTTTAGTTTCACGACTCGCAATATTTAGGTCATAGTCTTCCAATGACTGCAGCTTTCGTGCCAGTTGATAGTCTGCTCCATTTGTGAACATGTTTTGGCCAAAAAGGGCAAAATAAGGTGACTCTCCCGTGGCTTGATGCACCGCCCCTCTCAAACTGCATTCGATTTCGCTGAGATACAGGTCCCAATCCCGATGATCATCGTTTAGGTAAGCCCGGATCGCGTTCAGCACTGACTGGTTGACTCTTTCGGCCGCGTTAGACTGAGGTGAATACACCGCAGTGCGGAGATGTTTTACGCCATATTCCCGCAGCAATTGTTCAAACTGCTTGGACACAAATTGTTTCCCGTTGTCGCTGTGCACCAGTTCCGGCACCCCGAATTTGTGGAAAACTTCCCGTTTGAGGAATTTCACCACGCCATTCGCTGTAGCCTCCCTCATTGCGTGCAGAAACACGAATTTTGAAAAGTGATCCACAACCACTAACACGTACGCGTGACCTCCCCTCGACCGTGGTATCTCCCCAAGAAGTCTATATAGATCTTCTGGAATGGCCGATAGGACTTCACTTCAGCTCCTATTCCTGGCTTCGGCCCACAATTGGTCGACTTTGTTTCTTTGCACACTCGGCAGTCCCGAAAATAGGCCTTCACCTGAGCCACCATTCCTGGCCAGTGATACCTTTGACGGAGAATTGATAGAGTCTTTGCGATTCCCCCATGGCTTCGGATTGTGGGCTCGTGCGCCTGTGCCACCAAAGTTGTGGTCAATGCCGGAGGTATCCACAATCTCCATCCACCATCCAAGATCTCAGAGGGGCCCTGATGGGCGGATGCCTTTTTAAAAATATATCCGTCCTCCACCATGAGGTCTGGAAGCTTTTCTTGGTTGGCGATGACCTCCTGCCGCAACTCCTTATATTCAGGGGAGTCAAACTCTGTAGTCTCCACGCCCAGGATAGAGTCCACTCTGATTTCCTCTACCATCCTGGATAGGGTGTCTGCCACAACGTTTTCTGACCCCTTTCGGTGAACTATTTCGAAATCGAAAGCTTGCAGTTTTAGTGACCAGCTAATTGACCATCCAGATCTTTCAGTGACATTAGCCACCTCAGACTCGAATGATCCGTGATGACCGTGAACGGCATCATCTCTACGTATGGCCTAAACCGTTTGATCGCCATAATCGCCGCTAGACACTCCTTTTCAGTAACGCTGTAATTCTGCTGACATTTATTCAATTTGTACGAATAGAATTCGATGGGTCTCTCACCTCCGTCTGGATCTTCTTGAAAGAGTACCGCAGCTATCCCAATATTAGAGGCGTCACACTGAATAAAAAACCTTCTTCCGAAATCGGGGTGACTAAGAACTGGAGCTGTTGTCATTGCTTCCTTCAAGCGTCTTACCGCTTCTATAGCTTCGTCGGTCATACGGAACTTTCCATTCTTTTTAAGAGTATCCGTAATTGGAGCAGCCAACTCTGCGAAGTTCTGTATGAACCTCCGGTACCATCCCACCGTGCCCAAGAAGCTTCGCACTTCCCGCACACTTCTTGGGGTGATCAACTTCTGGATCGCCTCCACTTTCCGGGGGTCCGTTCTTAACACGCCTCCTCCGATGATGAAGCCCAGATATCTTAATTCTTTGTGACAGAAGTGCGATTTCTTTAACCCGATGGTCAAGCCGGCCGACTTTAAAACGTCTGCCACTTGCTGTAAGACGCCTAAATGGGATTCGAAATCTGGTGTGACTACCAACAAGTCATCCAGATAAACGAATACCTTTTCCCTGAGCGCAGCTGGTATCACCTGATCCATTAGCCGGCATAAACTCTGGCCTGCATTACAGAGTCCGAAAGGCATCACTGCAAACTGGTAGAGTGGTCTCCCAGGGACTGTAAAAGCAGTAACAGGACGACTATGCTCTTCCAACTCAATCTGCAAGTATGCGTGCTTTAGGTCGACACTACTTATATATATAGTCTCTCCAATTCGGCTCAGAATACCATCGATTTGCTGTAGCGGATAGGCATCTTTTTTAGTGGCCTGATTGATTTTCCGTGCATCGAGGCACAACCGGTTTTTCCCAGGTTTCATGACCAATGTCACTGGACTGCTCCATGCGCTCTCGCTCTCTTCAATGACTCCCAACCGCAACATTTCATCCAATTCGTCATAAATTAAGCGTTGTTTGGCTGGAGACACGGGATAATGCCTCGATTTCACAGGTACCGTTCCTTCCAGTAGCTCGATCCGATGCTTCATGCGCGTTGTCCGCCCTAATCCTTCTTTCTCGTATGAAAGAAAGGAATCTTTTACCGCTTGCAGTCTAATCTGCTGCTGCTCCGATAGCGCGTGTGGCTCTTGTCCTAGTTCGGAGATTTGGTTTGGCTCCTGTTGTCTAGCGCTGACTTCTGCTGGGAACATTTCCGGAGCTATGCCGAAAGCCTTCCAAAAATCCACCCCTAGATACGCCGTTTGCTGCAGACTCGGGCACAGATAAAATAATATAATACGCGCTAATCCTTTGTAACTGGCCTCCACGCGCACCTTGCCAATAATCGGGTTCATTTCGCCACCAGCACTTGTTACTGAAGCTAGATACGGGGTCCATTTTAGCCCCAGTTGTTCAACCAACTCTCGACATCCCCTTCCTAAAACGCTTACGGAGGCCCCTGAATCCAATAATCCTCGTATGACCTGTTCTCCAATGGCCACGTCGGCATATGCTCTCGGATCGGACCTTTCTGCGGACACAACAGCTGCAACAGTCAATCGAATCGTCTCTCGCTCCCATCTCCTTTGTCGAAACCTTTCTCGAGCCTTACGAACTCGCCTAGATAGAGTAGTCATGCCTTCTAGCGAGTTCACCTGAAAAATTCTGTTCCTGGCTTCCAGGTATAGCCTCATTCGCTCCTCAAAAGGTTTCCCAAATCCACCTACTCCCGACGCAGACTCATTATTTCGGACTAGTTTGGGCGGTTCGATGTAGTTTCGTTGGAACGGGACTCCGCCACTCTCGCCTCGCTCCTTCTCGAGTTTCCCGGATTACATTTGGGGCATCTAGGCGTTACGGTGTTCGATCGTCCACATTTGTAGCAGAAAATTCTGCGCTGTTGATCGTCACAATCCTTGTATGCGTGGCCAGATTTTTGGCAATTCCAACAAACCAAAAGCCGTTGAGCCAATGAGTCCGTCATTGCCTCTATGGGAACCGATGGGACTACTGGTTGACCCCCGAGTTCCGAAACTGGCTCGTATAGATCCTCAACGTGCCCGGTTCGGAAATCTTGGCGACGGTTTGCCGCTGCTCGGCTGAAACCGCTCTGTTTTGACAACTCGTCAGCGAAATTCCTCTCTACATCGCGACATTCCTCGCGAAGATGGTCGACAGTTTAGGCCCGTATAGGGTACACCAGATGCTTCCATGGGTCTCTCAGATTTTTTTTTATTGTCTTCACGACCCAGTCTTCCGAGAGTGGCGATTTTATTCCGGCCCGTAGCCTCCGCATTGCCTGGAAAAATGAATCCAACGACTCGCCTGTTTTGTGCCCCCTTTCCATCATGTCTTGGATTCGCTCGTAGTCACATCTGGTGTCACAATACTGGTCTTCCATCGCAGCCTTCAGCGATGGCCAGTCCGATGGTGGTTTCGTCCGCATTTGCAGCCAGTACCACTCTGACGCCTCGTCCGACAGCAATTGGTGAAAATCTCGGAGTATTTCCTCCCACGGCGTGTTGTAGTGTCTCTGGAGGTGTTCCACGCGAAACAAGAAATCTTCCACTGTAATGCCTCCGGATCGACCCGAAAACATCACCTGCCATTTGGCGATGGGAACGAACACCCTCCGAGAATGGTCCGCGACTCGGTAACTAGATGGTCTGTTTCTCTGGGGAAGTAGAGGTGGTTGGTTGTTCCCCCTGTCGACTTCCGCTTCTGCCCGTTGTTCACTTTGCCTCATCTGCTGATACGTTCTATGGCATTGGTGACCCGGCAACGCTGTGGACGCTGATATGCCAGCTCCGGGTAACGGGAATTGGTTGCTGGATTGCCAGTTTCCTCTGTGAAGTTGGTCCCATCCGATTGCCTGGAGTCCGGCCCCACTCACCGGCGCATTTTCCATATTTGGGGCTTCACCCGCCATACGCTGTGGATTCTCCCTTATACTGGATTGGGCCGCGTGTCGCCTCGGATATGCTGGTTGTTCTCCCCCATATGGACGCGCCCCAGGCTGTGAAACCTGTGTCATACCCGAACGGCTGGACCCTATGGACGACCCTTTTCTCACCTCTAGACGATCCAATAGTTTCTCGAAGCCTTCTTCCAGACTTTTATCTATTTTACGGCTCACGAAGTCGGTCATCTCCTGCCTCATCTGAGTGTGACACTGCTGGACCGCCGCTTCGAGCTGCCTTATTGATACTGCCGCATATGCCTCGGCATTTTCCCGGGAAAACTGTTCTTGTATCGGATCGAGGCCCGTATTCAAAGGAGCGCTTACTGGAGTCGCTACATCATTTAAAGATAGCCGCCTTGGGATAGCCCCTTGAGAAAACCGAGTATCCCGCTGTCCCATTCCCACCAGCATCTGGGCTGCTGTTAGGGTGGAGCAGTTGGGAGGCTGGTTATTGGATTCTTCATCGGCATTCATCATTCCTAATTAACCTACTTTTTGTATTAATTTAAAATTACTATCCTTAATCTAATCTTTACTCCCTTCTCCTTTTTTTTTGTTTATATTTTTGTTATTCACCAATATACTTTCTCTTTTTTTTTTTTAGACCTTGACTGATTCACGTATCTATGCAGGAAAAAAGGGGAATCTAGTGAGAAACCGACGGATACGCTCCCCGGGATGAGACTGACCAATTCATCTATGCCAGCCTTTTACGTTGAACGTCGTGTGCGTGTGACCGAGAAGTATTACTAAACAAATAGTAGGTCGTCGACTGTTCAGGTCATCAATCGTAAATTTGATGACCGACAGTCAAGAACCTGACCAGTTCAAATTTGTGATGAAACTCTATTTGCTTTCAGGTGACCGTGCTCTTTCGATGACGTACCAGGAGGATGCAACATATTACGCTATGTAAACGGATCACCCCCCTGATGACGGGACGCTACTGCAAACTTCATCAAAGTCTGAGGCCGCCCGTACTAGACGCTCGTTAGTTCCACTTGGCTACCGCACTAATAGAAAACATCACGTAAGTTTAGACAAGATGACTAACATAATTCCACATACTAACTACACCTAACATTGTCCAACTATCTCAGCAATCGTATCTTCTACTCACTAATTTGACGCTAATGCTACCTCCGGGCGAATCGCTTAGGCATTATACCGCCTGTGCGATGACTCCGGCTACTTTTACTTTCTTCATTAATTTTTTTTTCTTTACTGATATCTCTCCTGTTTCTTTCAGATCGACATGATTCCATCAAGGCACGCTCGACTTCTTCCGTTGTAATGCCGCCGTGGCTGATAAAAAAAATTCGATCTGGAGCCATCAGGTACTTGACAATGTTCGGTCTGTTCTCCGCTTTCCTAGACACCGGGTTCCCGCCTATCCCGGTAATAGACGGGCATCCTTAGCAGCAACGAAACAAAAGGGACATTGTAAGCTAACACTATCGTTCCAGAAACTCGGATTTTCACCGATCGTTAGAACGTTCCTCATTTTTGTGGGCTCGGACCCATACGTTCCTCTCCCCCAAAAATGAATAACTTGTTCGATGAAAACCGAATTTCTGCTGATTAATTTGGGCGCCATTTATTGTTATGACCTTACCTGGTCCTATGCGCGTCGATAACTCGAAGAGGCTCGCCGGCTAGCTATAATCGGGTCGTGGGATTCGATAACCCTGCCTCTTTCGCGCACAACAATAAAAAAATATATCAAACACAATCCAGGGTACATCATTGAGGACGACATCCACTGGAGACTGTTACTCAGGACTAAAAAAAAATATTACTACATATACTTCGGTCATTACACACACACAAACGCTTCACACCCACCGGCTTGGGGATCTGGCCTTGGGCTTCGAATTGATCCCGGCATACCCACCCTTCCTGGCAGTTTTGGTATCCTACTGCCCCATTTAAACACATTCGCTGGTATTATCGGTTCATTACCGATCGCTCATCCCATTTCTCCGGGTTTTACTCACCGTCCCCCCCCCGACACGTCCAAACTACTCGATATGCATCATTTTTCCTCAATCGTTTATAATAATTTAGAAAATGATAGGTTAATCTAATTAATTCAAAATTTTACACGCTCACCGAGACATCACTCTGTCTCCAATGACCCTCTGTATTCGGGCAACAAAAAGAACAAAAAAAAATATAAATTTGATAATTTCTCCTTTGCTTTTTTTTTCAGACGCCAACCTGACCATAGGGGACCTACCTAAAAAAAGAGCTCTTCTTTTACGATAAGGACTACGGGCAGATTACACCTACTGGAGTTTTAGTGGGACTAATACGTTACGACAAGAGATGTAGCGGCGGCACGTTTTACAAGAATAAGATTAATTATAATAAAAAAAGAACAAACGATATTATTAATATAGAGACTCGATATTGGCAAACAAAAAAACGAGGCTCATTCGAGCGATTAAATAAAAACAAATAAATAAATTAAATAAATAATTGATTGAGCAGATTAATAATTAAGTAAATGAATAATTGAATAAATAAATGTATAAATAATTAGGATAAGGTTATATGAATAAATAAATAATTATGTATGATTTAAGCAATAAATTAGCTCTGTATGAGTATATAATATATATGTATATAAAAACGAGGACGATAAAAATAGGCGGGGGATTACAATTAAAAAATAAATAGGTCTTGCGGGGAGAGTATTGGGTGATCACGTGGGGAACAGATTCACTTTACGACTCCCGAAGGATAGTTTAGGAGATTTATCCCGCGCCGGCTTCTGTAAAAATTTCAGGTTAAACTCGTGTTCAGGCCGGAACTCCCTCTTCTATTTTAATTTATAATTTTCTCCTGAAGGCGGAATATGTGGTGGTCACGAGGCCATGGAGAATCCTCATAATCATGGGGGGGAAATAAAAACTTGGCTCTGATGACTGCCGATTTGGTTGGCCTGTACGGAGAATCCCGAAGGTGAGGATAAGATTAGGACTAACTCCCCGGGGCCGTCCCTGAATATGAAAGATTGTCATCTGTCCCGACTATCCCGACCAGGAACAGTCCCAACTCCGAAATCCTCTCTCTCAGATTTGAAAAGCCGGGCTACCGATCTTCTCATTTGTTACCCGCTCCCTTACCCGTTTAAGGGGAAAAATTCCCTACATTCCTGTCTCCATTATCCAACACTACATATTTCCTGACCTATCGATAACTATAAACAAAAAAACACCCCAGCCATAACATATTATACGAGTTGTTTCTTTTAGTATAAAACACGCTGTGATCCTGTTCCATATTTGTAGATGTATTTGCAAATTTAGCTACAACATAATAATTTTAGTAAAATTGCCTGCTTCTATTATTGTTGTGACCTTTTCGTTTTCGCAGTTTTTTATTATTGATTTCACTGCTATCTGAGTTGCATATTTCTTTGCTGTTTCGGGGTATACGTTGTCTGTTATCAACGCGCGTTTTAATGATTTAGTAAGATTTTCTATTTCTGACATAAATAAACTTGCTTTCTTGCCATTTTGTTTTAAATTCATTAATCTTGCCTCTGCTACCTGATCTGTTTTACCCTTAATTTCCTTTTTTAATGTTTGGATTATACCATTTATAGTGTTTTCATTTGTTACTAGTAGTCTAACGTCCCCTTTTAGTTTTGTTTTTATGACTTTAATAGCTGTTTCTTCGTGTTCTGCCTTTATTTTATTAATTAATTCTAATGAATCTATGAAACTTTGAAGTCTTTCTACTCCACCATCATACTCTTGAAGCTTAGAAGCTGTATTAAGAAATTCAATTTTTGTTTGCACCATTTATGGTTTTGTATTAATATCTTGAATGTCTTCTTGGTTATCTTTTACACCTGGTTCTTCTGTGTCTGTTGCTACTACAGGTTCAGAAGTTGCTTCTAGATTTGAATCTACCGGTATTGTGAATTTTATATTATGTTTTGTTGCTATACTTATTAGTTGTTTATTTAAACTGTATATTAGTTCAGTGAAGATCTTACTACTTGATTCATTGCATATGTCTGTATTGTTATTCTTTATTTTATTGTAACCCTCAAAGATAGTTTCAAGGTGCTTATTAATGGTCTGAGGATGTATATAAATTGTCTTATTTTTGCATTTGTACGCTTTCTGAAACTTTTCTCTTAATATTTCTATGTTCTGGTCTATTTGAAATTCTGTTACAAGTGTGCTTATGTTGTTTGTGCACTTTTGAGTGCACATGTTTGACATGTGCTATTCGTTAGGGTATGTTGGGGTTTATTAGGCCGATTGGAATTTTTTAAAATTATATATGTATATGTATTTTTTTTTGGGTGTATTTTACATTTTAGTGTATATTTCAAAAATATGAATTTTTGTGTTTTTTATGCCCTTGCAGAGGGTATTATAAAATTGGTCAGATGTTTGTAACGCACAGAAGGAGACGTTTCCGACCCCATAAAGTATATATATTCTTGATCAGCATGAGAAGCTGAGTTGATATAGCCATGTCCGTCCGTCTGTGCGTATGCGTTTTACTCAGCCGTCTTAAGAGCTATCGGGCTGAAATTTTTTTTCGGGGGTTTTTATTACCCGGTTGTTTGTATATTAATGAATTGAGTAGCAGAAAACACATTTTGAACATGTAAAATTATTATTACCAAGGACTGCAAGGGTATATAAACTTCGGCATAGCCGATGTTAGCTTCTTTGATATTTTTCATTTTATTTTTGTTTCGAGGGTATTTGTGGCTATGATAGATTTATTCAAAAAAAAACAAATTTGTAGACAATATATATTAATTTTTTTCATTTTGTTTTTGTGTATTTAAATTAATTTATAGTGGCAGCGCAAAGATCGCCTCTTGCCGCAAAGGTGCCTATATTAGCACTCTTTTTTTTATTATTTTTTTTATTATGTGCTGCATCTGCTGCTATTGGTTCTGCTGCTGTTGGTTCTGCTGCTCTTGCTGCCTTGCCTGTTTACTTCTCTGGTGCGTTTTTTCCAGGTCATCTACTTTGTCCCACAAAACTTACCTCTTATTAAAATACTGGGATCGAAGAGTAGCAAGAGAGCAAGTGTGACCGTCTCTCCTGCTACAACTCGGCCGTAAAGAAAACATAACTTTTAGTCGCGTTTTCTTTGAATCCTTGAATCTGCGCTTGAATGCGGAGTCCCTCCACAGGAATCCCTTCAATGGCTTTGTCTACTCGCTCCTCTTCGTTGATGCAGATAGCATCTGACAGCCTGGCCTTCTCATCGATGTAACTGACGAAACTCTCATTGGCGTTCCAAATTCGAGACTCGAATAGGCGCCTGGCATCTGCTTGAGACACAGTTTTCCCGAACGACTCGACAAGCTGCTCACAGATGTTGTCCACGGGTTCCAAAATGCGCGTGCCATTGGCATGTAGCCACTCATGAGCCCGTCCTTTAAGCTTGGAGACTAGAAGCATGTGCATTTGTACACCTTTGATTCCATATACACCGCTTATATTCTTCGGCTGCGTAACCCATTTCTTTGCACACGAGTTCCCATTAAATTCCAACAACGCTTCCTTTGCTAATTGGCAGCTGACGAAAAACCGCTTTCCAACATTTCCTCCGAGCGTTGGTTTACCAAAACTGGTTCACGACACTGGTTTTGCGCGCCAACTGGTTCTGGTTCACGACGCTGCTTTTGCGCGCCAATTAGTTCTGCTGCCATCTCGTTTTCGCTGCCGTTGTCGTTCGCGCAACATTCGTTGCTCGTCGGCACTGAATCGTGCGTTTCGTTTTGTGTCTGGCGTTGAGGCGCCACTATGTCGAACAATTGTGGTCGCAGTAAATCGCACAATTTCAACGAGACATCAGTGTTGTTGTCTCCCTCTTACAGTTACTTTCGTCTTCTGTACTTTCCTCGACAGTCTCAGTTCCAATAGATATGGAACAAGCTCCTCGTCGATCCACTGGAACATCGTTTAAGCGCGCCACAAGCTCGGCCTTTTACCCTGTTGTAGGCAAGTCCAACAACTCCAGCCACTTCTTTAAAGTTGGCGAATTATGAGCCTCAATGTTGATGTCCAATGCGTTAAGTTAGAGTGTTTAAGAGATTCGGGTTTTATTTGCTTTACATTAATTGTAGTTTATTTTATTTCGTAATGTACTTATTGTAGTTAGTGTTTATTATAGTTATTATTTATCGTAGTTATCATTAAAGTTCTCTTGATATCTGTCTCACACTCCTCAACGCTCAGCAACGACTGACTCATATGACAGACGCGCTAAACTTACCTCTCTCTCAGAGAGTCAATTAAAATACTGGGATCGATGAGTAGCAAGAGAGCAAGTGTCACCGTCTCTCCTGCTACAACTCGGCCGTCCTGACCGTAAGATCTCCTGATCTTTACATAAGTAACGTTACAATAAGGTGAAATCTTATAACTATTATAAGATATAAGAAGATATAAATTAGTTAAGATACATTATAAAAAAGTCTATTACAGTTATCATTATTTTCATTTGTTCAAGCATAACTTTTAGTCGCGTTTTCTTTTACCTACACAATGTTTTATATTGTGGCTACTCCAAACACCTTGATACCTTGATAAGGGTTACGACTAAGCTGAAAGCCTTCCACATCCTTAATTAAAAATCGGTCATTTTTGAGAACCTTGTCTATCACATAAGGCCCTTTGTGTTTTGGGATTAGCTTTTTTGACGCTCCTATAGTTAAATCAAATTCTTCACCATAATATAATCCCCTGCCTTATATCCTGTGGGTGCTACCCTTTTGCTATTATACTGCTGCTCATTGTACTTCTGGCTTTGCTTCTGATGTATTTCCCCATCCTTTCCAATTGTATCCAAATTTCTTGGATCATTCACTATTCCTAACTGCTCTAGTTCTTCTCTTAACTCATCACTTTTTGTTTTACTCCAAAGAGCATTTTGCTCGGTAACTGCTTAATGCTCCTGTAAATACACTCTGAATCTGCGGACTGCATATACTATTGCCAAAATCTCTATTTCGGAACTGTGGTACTTTGATTCTACATCAGACGTCCGTTTTGAGAAATAGAAAACAGGGTGCAGTTTCTTGTCTTCTTTCATTTGCATTAACATTGCCCCAAAGCCTAACGCGCTCGCATCACAATGCAGCTCAAATTCGTCCTTGTGGTTATATATTGCCAACACCGGCGATTCTACTAATTTATGTTTGAGCAACGAAAAACAATCCAGCTCTTCCATTCCAAATTTAAACACCCTATCTTTCTTCAATAGGTCATAGAGTGGTTTTGCAATTAACGAAAAGTTTCTAATAAAACGACGAAAATAAGACGCCAATCCCAAGAAACTTCTTACTGTGTCAACATTTGTTGGTATGGGAAAGTTCTTAAGCGCATCTACGCCCTTGTCATCGGCTCTAATGCCCTCTTCCGATATGAGAAATCCCAAGTATTTAATGCTTGACTGAAAGAACTCACACTTATCTATACGCAACTCCAGCTTTTTTCTGATTATCCTTCTAAAAACTTCTTCCTGTATATCCAGGTGCTCCTCGGCAGTTCTACTGGCTACCATGATATCGTCTGGATACACATTCACTTTACTATCTCTAATCATATCTGTAAAAATTTTGTTCACAAATCTTTGAAACACTGATGATGAGTTTTTCAGACCCATTGGCATCCTGAGGAACTCAAACTGGCCTAACGGAGTGACGAAGGATGTAAATTACAAAGCTCCAGTCCTGTTAAGGGTGAAGATTAGGTTGAGAGGCAAACTGAGCCTCTTATTGCTGGCCTTGGGCTCAGACAATAAAACAAATTATTTTACGGCTAAGTGCCGGAGTGAATATTTATTTAAGCGACTTACTGGAAGAGCGCTGTATTCAAACTGATTTTTTAATACATAGAATATTTCACTTAAGCTAAGCCCAAAATTCGCATCACGCCACAATGTCATGGTCGGCAAGCCGACTCAGCAAATCTTCGGCGATAACGGAAACTCTTGCAACAAAACAAAAGTGTCCGGTTACCGTCGCTGACCATTGCAGCTATAGCGCGCTGATACAATTTATGCAATGTCGCAATTGCGAGGGCTGCTACTTAACTTATGGAGCACGCGATAGCGAGGGTAGATTATGAACTTATAAAATATCCTATGTTAAGTGTTACTTGTTAACTACTCCCCTTCAAGTGTAAGGCCGTCCTCGGCCGACCCAATCCCGGCGACGACTTCTCGTAACTGCATTGCAGACTTCTTTGCACCGATGAGTCGACAAAGAGTGAGGCCAATGCAGATCAAAGCACAGCATATGGCTCCGATGATGAATGCCACACGATAGGCCTGATCAGTTCCGGCGTTTTTTTGGAATTGCTGTATCACCTCCAGATTACGTTCATTCAAACGATGAAGGTAAGGGAGGCTGAGGACATCTTGGGTGGCAGTGATGTTCAGCAAGGGAGAATTGGCAATACCCGGGACTCTATTGCGCACGTTGTTGTGATTGTAAAACAGAGTCCCGTTAATTGCGACTCGGTCTCCGAACGTGATGAGATGCGTGCCTTGTACCTGGATCTCAGTGCCGTTGTCCACCTGAATCCTTGCGGACCCGTCGTTGAGGATTATGATTCCGTCATTTACATGGGTGATTATTTCCAGGTTGCTCGGCTGGATCTCGCAGTGTGCCGTGACACCTGCATGGAGCTCTTTGGCACATGAACTTTCCAAAGCCAGACGACAAAATGTGGCTCCAGGTGAAGCGGCGCAACTCTGCAGTGTGTGGGTTTCTCCATCGCATTCGGCTATGACGTTGTCAAACAATCGCACTATGAAGTTCTTGTGGATAACAGGATAAATCGTGATCTTTCTGCAAGCTCTTTTAATCTTGGGGAATTTAATTATAAAGTGTATCGTGTTAATGGATTGAAGAACTTTTACGGACGCAACGGACATAAGATCTTCTATGGGAGTGTTGGTGGGTTCCTCTAGCCAAATTGATTTCAAATCTGAATGGTCCAAAATGTTTGGGCTAACAATGTTGGCCTTTGCCAGAGTAATAGCAAGCATTAAATTTTGCAACTCCATCATTAGCATTCTGTTTCTAGACAGAAGTGTTTCATATAAATGGCCAGTGTCAACCTGTGAGTCTTTGGCTATCTTGAGAATTTTGTTGACAGTAATTGTTAACTGATTAAGCTGGTCCTGAACTCTAGTGTTTATTTCTATCTGTCTATTATTGGCGTTTATCAATTGCATTTCAGTTAACCTAGTCTGCTCTAAATCTTCAACATCGGGTGTACCCGCCACAACCTTTAGTATGGATCCAAACCTGTGAAATGAGGTTGTTTTCTTATTTTTTCGCAATTTTTCTGTTTTTCTTTTCACGGCCCACCACCAAGTAAGTTTGTAAAAATTATGCCAAGTGGCCAAAAGTAAGTTAAACAACTATATCTAGCTTATACGAGTTTGCCTAGTGGCTTAAAAAGGGTGTACAAAAAAGACAAGGGAGTCACTTTAGGTTGTCCTTGTGGACCACCCTCCCTTTAATGAGGACCTCGGTCCCCAGGTCTGCTTCCACTGTCTTCTCATCACATAAAGGTGTGAGTTTGTTTCCGAGCCGTCGGTTGGACTTGACCAAAACTCTGTCACCAACGTCGAAGACCCTATTCTGACGATTTGCGTTCTCCCTAGCTCTGAGCATCGTCTGAGCGTTTCTGATCTTTTCTTGTATTTTTCCTTGTGGCTCATCTGGGTGAGCCTGAACCACATCGACTGGTCTCTGGTCGGTGACCGAATGGATCGACTTATTGTACTCAGTTGTAGCCAGTAAAATGACTTCTACAGTGTCATTTATGCCTCTATCGATTTTTAGGCATCTGGCTAGCTCTAACAGGGTGCTGTGAAAGCGCTCAACCTGTCCATTTGAGATGCTATGCAATGGCGGTGCATTTGAAATGCTGACCCCATAGCTGTTTGCGAGCATAGTCACTATGGTCTCTGAATTCAATGACGGTTCATTGTCGCAGTAAATGGATCTGGCTTTAGGAAAAAAATTCATGATTTGCATTAGAGCTGGCTTCAGATCCACAATGGTTCTTGAGGGGATCGGTTGGACAATAGCAAACTTAGAGAACTTGTCGATGCAAGTTAGAAAGTATTTCTTGTCAGTGGAGAAAATGTCTATGTGTAACATCTCTCCTACATGTGAGGGGATCGGTGTCTCTCCAAGCTCTTGTTTTTTGGGGTGTCTATCATATTTAGCCCTAGCACATGTTTTGCAGTTTTGAACTATTTCATTGGCAATTCTTGCCATCTTTGGAAAGTAGTACTCCGAGAGTACCTGCTTAATATTTTCCTGTGGAAACTCAGGTAAACATTTGACGGCATCTAGTGGCTCGTCACAGCGAATGTCGTTTCTAATTCCTATAGTAGCATATGCTACTACTTGTGGGGCGGCAACGTTAGCTGCTGCTATTTGTGGGGCGGCAGCGTTTGCTGCTGCTATTTGTTGAGCCAACTCATTAATTCTTTGAGTCAATGCTCGCTCCCTCTGCTCGTTTGCAGCGGCCTGTTCTGCTAAAGCATCGCTGACAGCTGACCTTATTATTTCCCTAAGCTGATCTGGATCCATTTTACCTAATGGGGAGAAACTGCAGGGAGAGGTTTTGTAGCCGAGGCTTCGATGCGAATGTCACAGTCGGAATCTGAGTCGCTAAAGTGCTTGCGAGGTGTTCTGTATTGGCTGAACATGCGCAGGCCAGTGGCCGCGAAAAGCAAAACGGGTCGAATTACGTTGTAGCTCTGAACCACGAGAACTGTATGTATTGATATAGCACAATTTTAGACACAGAAAGTAACACAAATTAATTTTATTAACGAACTGGATGATAAATTGTTTTAACTAAAATTCTCAAGGCAGTCACTCTCACAAGTTTTAGAAACCTAGTTCAGATTACTGTTATTAATTATGATCTGTTGCAATATTAAACACTCACAAGTACTAAACTAATTTTTACAAAAAATTAAGACTTTTGTATAAGAAAAAATTTTGGCTAGAGTATCCACTTACATGATTCCACTAACACAAAAAAAAATATTTCTTTATTATGTTGGTCACTCGCAGCTCCCTCGCTGCTGTCTTATTTGTTGTTGCTTGTTGCAGCTCCTGTGCTGCTGTTTGGTTATTAGTGGATGTGGAGTCCGACCACTAGTGGGCGCCAATTACAATACTCCAGTCCTGTTAAGGGTGAAGATTAGGTTGAGAGGCAAACTGAGCCTCTTATTGCTGGCCTTGGGCTCAGACAATAAAACAAATTATTTTACGGCTAAGTGCCGGAGTGAATATTTATTTAAGCGACTTACTGGAAGAGCGCTGTATTCAAACTGATTTTTTAATACATAGAATATTTCACTTAAGCTAAGCCCAAAATTCGCATCACGCCACAATGTCATGGTCGGCAAGCCGACTCAGCAAATCTTCGGCGATAACGGAAACTCTTGCAACAAAACAAAAGTGTCCGGTTACCGTCGCTGACCATTGCAGCTATAGCGCGCTGATACAATTTATGCAATGTCGCAATTGCGAGGGCTGCTACTTAACTTATGGAGCACGCGATAGCGAGGGTAGATTATGAACTTATAAAATATCCTATGTTAAGTGTTACTTGTTAACTTGTATATTTAACAGAGTTTTCCTCCATGAACACGTGAAAATAGCCATCTTTTAGATCCAATTTAGAAAAAAAACGTTTGTCGCCAAGCTTGTCTAATAAATCGTCTATCAGAGGTATAGGGTAGTTATCTTTCACCAAAACTTTGTTCAATCTCCTAAAGTCAATGCACAACCTTAACTCGCCAGCTTTCTTAGGCACCAACACAATGGGTGATGCATACTCCGACTCACTAGGGCGAATGATCTTCTTCTCCAAGTACCCGTCTAACATCGACTGCAATTTCCCTTTCTCAGAATATGACAATCTTCCAAGTTGAGCTTCATTTCACATTTTACGTCAGGCAATTCAGGCCTTTGTGCTACCAAATATGAACTCTCAAACAATTGCTCAAACTTTTTCCGGATTTTAAAATCTAATCTTTCACCTATGTTGCAATCAGCTCCTGTGTTGAAACACTCGATATTTAACAATTTAAATTCTATTTCGCTTAGAGATTGGTCATCCGTAGTTTCTTTTCTTTCTTCACATTTTCTATCAGATCTAACTTTTTCATTGACCAACTCAATAACAGCTTCATTCCTACTTTTCGTAACCATTTTGCTTGTGACTCCATTCTCTATTTCACTTACAATCTTGCTATCACTTTCCTTAACTATTTCGCTAACAATTTCCTCTTCCTCATCTTCGGGGGTACATCTCTTCGTGATTCTTCTATCTTACAATTTTTCTCCTTAACTATTTCATCAACTATTCTCTCAACATTTACATTTCTAGCTATTTGCAAATCTGTATGGCATGTCTGCAATGACAAGGACTCAAACTCCGACCGCTCTCCAAGTTCATTTTCGCCTTCTCTCCTTACAAGTGTACCCCTTTTCAAGGCATTTAAGTCTAACTTAATATTACATGCTTTCATAAAATCTCTTTCCAAAATTACTTCATAGCTCATAGACTCATTATCAACGACTATTAAGTAAAAGAATACTTTTATTGAATTTTTTACAACAAAACACTTGACTTTTCCATATGACATCAGTGGACTCTTATTTAATCCGTAATATTTATTAAATTAATTTAAATGTATTTTTTCTGGTAGACAAAAGATTTTAATAAGTGAAACATCACTGCCTGAGTCTATGAAGCATGCTGTAATTAAGTCAGGATTACTTGGTGTTTTAAAATATATCTTAACATATCTTACGTCGTCGCATCCTTTAGCTAGCTTCTCTGTATTGAGTGGACACTTAGACACCCAATAATCCAAAGCACCGCATCCGAAGCAGGACCCTGGCACTCTGTCGGGTTTCTTACAGTCCTTGCTCATGTGGCCCTTCGAGTTGCAGTTGTAGCAACGGAAATCTTCTTTGGAACGTCTGTCCGTAGTGGCCACCTTTGTAGTCTCTCTTGCTGCTCGCTGTGCCGGTAGCTGAATGCCTGAAAATAATTCGGCGTAATTCTGCAACGCACTTGAATCCTTGAAACTGCGCTTGAATGCGGAGTCCACCCAGCAATCCCTTCAATGGCTTTGTCTTCTCGCTTCTCTTCGCTGATGCTGATAGCATCTGACAGCCTGGCCTTCTCATCAATGTAACTGACGAAACTCTCATTGGCGTTCCAAATTCGAGACTCGAATAGGCGCCTGGCATTTGCTTGAGACACAGTTGTCCCGAACGACTTGCCGCTTATATTTGTCAGCTGCGTGACCCATTTCTTTCCACACGAGTTCCCATTAAATTCCAACAACGCTTCCTTTGCTAATTGAAATTTTGCAGCCGACGAAAAACCGCTTTCCAACATTTCCTCCGAGCGTTGGTTTACCAACACTGGTTCACGATGCTGGTTTTGCGCGCCAATTGGTTCTGGTTCACGACGCTGGTTTTGCGCGCCAATCAGTTCTGCTGCCGTCTCGATTTCGCTGCTTTCGTTTTCCGTGCCGCTGTCGTGTCCCGTGCAAAAGTCGTTGCTTGTTGGCACTGAATCGTGCGTTTCGTTTTCTGTCTGGCGTTGAGGCGCCACTATGTCGAACAGTTGTGGTCGAAGCGAATCGCACAATTTTTTTAGTAAGACATCTGTGTTGTTGTCTCTTTCTTTCTCATTTGTGATCTCTGACAGTTGACAGTTATGGAACAAGCTCCTCGTCGATCTACTGGAACATCGTTAAAGCGCGCCACAAGCTCGGCTTTTGACCCTGTAGTAGGCAAGTCTAACAGCTCCAGCCACTTCTTTAAAGTTGGCCAATTGTGAGCCTCAATGTTGATATTCATTGCGTTAAAGTTCACCACTTCTGATATTGTGGGCGGTAGATGAATCAACCGATGTCAGAATATTTAGGAGATTCGGGTTTTAGTAGCTTTAGATTAATAGTAGTTTATTTTATTTCTTAGCTGCACTTATTATTATTTATTATAGTTATTATTAATGTTCTCTCGATATCTGACTTACTCTCCTCAACGCTTAGCAACGACTGACTGACACATCAGACGCGCTAAACTTACCTCTTATTAAAATTCCGGGATCGAAGAGTAGCAAGAGAGCATGTGTGACCGTCTCTCCTGCTGCAATATGTAAAATCCAATATTTATCTATGGGCACGCAACAAAATCAACTCTACGACTTTTGCCATATCCACCGAAAAAAAAATTTATAACCAGCCGAAACCATAGCCAATTAAAACGCAATAACAATAATTAAAAATAGAAAAGGTCACTTTATAAATAGCTCTGATCCTCTCTGTTCTGTAAAAATTATCGGGAACATCAACAATAACAATTTAACAATAATCAGGACACTTTTTACTAAAACTGGACCTGAAATAAGAAATAACCTGAATTCCCAGAAATCGCTGACACGGTAGCTAAATCTACAATTTTTAGTCCCTTACTTTACACCTCCAACTTCAACTTTGCAGAATTCACCAAATTTCTTAGCAACAAAAATATTCAACAACTTAAAATAATATGGAACACTACAATATATGGTACCAACAACTCAACACAGTGCTAGAGTGCTTTGTTTCTAAGAGTTAGAGAAATAGCATATGCGTGAAGCATGCAAAAAGAGTTCATTAAACATACGTACATTTGGTCTTCGCCAATTAAAATTTTTGGTCCACAAAGCGGGTGGCGACTTATTTACTTATTTTAAAACCATACACCCATAGGGTGAAATGGTATATTAAAGTCGCCAAAATGTATGTAACGATCTAGTCATGTCCGTCCGTCCATCCATATGAGCACCTAGATCTCGAAGACTATAAGAGCCACAGCCACCAAATTTGGTATGTAGTCTAGTGTAGTATGTACAGTTATCGAGTTTGTTTCAAATTTTTTGCCCACTACCGTCCCCGCAAATTAAATTAAACCGATTTTATCAAACACTACACTAACTAGAAACACCAAATTTGGTATGAATATTTTCTTAGTAAATGCGCACATTTTTAATGTGTACATATTTTGCCACGCCCCTTCCCGCAATTTGAAAAGGTGAACTCGTGAATTCCCATTTTCGACTTCCATTCACAATATATTTGTGCATTGTCTTCATACCATGGACCCATAGGGTAAAATGGTATATTAATGTCGCCAACATGAGGCAGAAGGAAGCTTTTCCGACATAAGTATATATATTTCTGATCGGGATCAACAACCGAGTCGTTCTAGCCATATTCGTCTGTCCGTCCGTCCGCACGGCTGTCGGAATAAACATGTACATAGATCTCAAAGACTCGGAGTCACCAAATTTGGTACACTCTTGTAATACCAACGATGTTCAAGTATATTTTAAATTTTTGCTACGCCCCTTTACGCTCTTAAATAAAACTGATTTCTCAAAGACAATACCAGCTACAGATACCAAATTTGTAATGTGTACTGGCTTAGAACACGCGTAGCCACGCGCCTACTTTGGCCTCCATAATCTAGAAAAACCCGATTGCCTCCTGCATTGCCGAAACCAAGTTCAGCAGATTAATGAGCGCTATTAATATCTACAAACCAAATTTCATAAAAATCGAACTAGAAACATGGAAAATATATATATGGCTAGTAGCGGAGCTAGAGTGCTCGTGTGTTTTTGTGAGGACGTACATTTGTTGTTTAAAATTTGAAATATTTATTCACATGGTGCATGGTATACCGAAGTCGGCATCATTCGTATAGCACTTAATGATATAGTGTCCGATCCTGACGATTTTCATACTTTGTCGTACCCGGGCTGTACCCGTATTTCATTTACTTATCGCTCTTAAGATGGCGACGTGAAGATGATTTGCACTGACGGAAACGTCTCCTTCTGTGCGTTACAAACATCTGACCAATTTCATAATAACCTCTGCAAGGCTCTTAAAATAAAAAATAATAAATAAAAATTCTTTATCAAAAATTTAAATTACCCTACTTATAACAAAAAAAAATATTACTTCCATAAACTGACCTGTGATTTAAAAAAAGGCAGAAATTTGACTTCATTATATGGATAAAAAACTTTGCGTTGCTAATATTCCCTTTCAACGAAAAGAGTATAAAACTGTAGAAGAAACCGTTAGATACGGCTAATGATTTTCTGATTTTTATACCATGCACCCATAGGGTGAAATTGTATATAAAAGTCGCTAAAACGTTTGTATTAAGTTTTATTAAAATCGGAAATAGAATAGAAATATTTAAATTAAACGTATAAACGTATTTTACTAGGTGGTATATAAGGGCGGAGTTGGCCGTAGGCTGGTAGCGGGGCTAGAGTACATATGCTTGCTATGAAGCATTTATGAAGTTTAATAGACATACATATATACAACGGTATACCGAAGTCGATTAAGCGACTTACTTACTTTGTTTTTGCACTGATACTTATTTAGTATTTATTTTTTATGACAACATTATATGACCATTAGTTTAAGTTAGTTCTTTTACCGGTATATATGTATTTCGGAAAATTTTAGAATGCGTATTTCATTTACTTACCTTTTAATTCAGCTTGGACTTGTCATAACATCTGCTACGTCTATAATTAAAAAAACCGAGAATTATCATAGAATTGCTTATTACAATCATGCTCACAAGTCCGAGCACCACATTGACTATAATCGTGAACATCTGGAAGAATACGCTAGATCTCAAACCCACAAAAATGTAACCTCTGAATCCTTGTTTCATAACAGTTACTATGTCAATATCCTTTATAAAGGTTCCGTCATGTGTGCAGGGATATTGATTTCACAACGAATGATCGTAACATCAGCGCGATGTTTTATTTCATCTACCTATGATCCCACTCTAGAGTACAAAGCTAAGGATATGAGTGTAAATACGGGAAGTCATTTCAATATATCGACAAATGTTATTCCCAAAAAGGTTATAGCATTTTACATGCCAGGAAAGGAAAAAAATTTCAAACCCCACAACATTGCACTCGTTGCCCTGGCAACTAAACTGCGACGTTCACATTATCGTCCAATCAAAATTTATCGAGGTGTACCAAAAGTAGGAGATCCAGTGCAAATTGTATTTTTTGACCCGACTGAGTACATTATAAACCTGTACGACGCAAAATTAGTACACCTTCAGCGTTGTAAATCATCTTTGTTTCAATATGAACACACTGATGGTCTCGTGAACCCAGAATTCTATTGCGTAAAAAATAGACAGAATTTAAAACATTTCATTTGTAGCACACGACCTGGTGATCCTTTAATTATCGGTTCTAAATTGGCTGGAATTAACTTGTATGGAGAACATTGTGAAAATGATGAAAACACTAGTCTAATGGATATTTATTATGCCATCGCACATTCTATTAAATTTATTCAAACTGCAACAGATCTGCTACGTGTTTTTACTAAACAACAGCAGTAACTTTAAAAGTTGTTAATTATATTATATATTAACAGAACGGCAAATGTCTTTTGGCCAATTGAAATAATTAAATTTGCAATAGTCAAAAAACTCTGACTGCCTGACTACTTTTATCACACTCAAATTTTGTTCACCTTATGATCAACAATGACGTGGACAAGGAAATACCAAGGTTTTTTCTTGAAATAATATTTGCAAACTTTTTCTGACTCTACTACTACATAAAAACATGTCTCATACCTTCACATTGTAAATATATAAATCAAAATATTTAATAAAAGAATAGTGGATCCGAATGATTTTCATACTTCATCTCACACAGGTTACAAATATCGTAAATACCAAGATTTGTGTCAATAGCTTTTTTAATGGCGGCATAAAGAGCACACGTACCGACGGATTGAGAGGCATGGCTATATTGATGCGATGGGGTAGGAAACATCTCTGCGTTAAAAATAGCCGACTAACTTTATAATACACTTTGCAAGGATATAAAAACATGTTGTAGTAATCACTGCTACAATATTTGGGCGCTCATCCGGTATTTATATTTAAAAGAATTAAGTCATTTTCATTTTAACTACTATTTATATCCTGATGGGTTCAAAGTTGAAATAAAGATCGCTTCTGTGAGACTACACTTATGCCTTAGAATTGCTTCACAACGGCTGTCGAACGGTTTATGATGCAACTATTTCATTCACAATATTGCTGGTCGTCACCACGTATTAGCAATATTAATAATATAAAATTTCACTTCTTAGGTCCTCGCGAGTTCAGCAGTTTACCAGAAAAAATTCTCGCTGTTACGAGTGCTGCTTATACAGAGTACACCGACACAAAGAGAACGCTAAAAATATGTAGTTGTATGTGCAGGCACGGACTGGGACCCTAAGGGCCCACCGGGCATACAAGTTGAAGGGCCCACGAGGCAAGAGAAATCTGCTGCTAGTTTTCCATGCTCCGTTAACCGTGATTTGATTGCACAAATGGTTTTATCAATAATGACATTGTGAACTTCTACCATAAATTATTGTTGAGGTTCGACGATTGGTTCATCCCTTTTTTTTCTCACCCGGTAAACTTTTCTTTTTGTGCAGCGTTCGTTTCGTGAAATCTTGGTTTATAATGATTTCTGATTCTTTCTCAACTAGCAAATCTGATGCCCATGTAATAAACCATTTGCAGTATTACCACCTGTAAAATGAATTAATCTTTTGTACATTGTAAAACTACACTTTTTTAAACACTCTAAAAGCTTTCAATACTCAAAATAAAAAAATGGTAAGACATTGAAACACGGTACACATAAAAAAGTTTATCTTAAAATAAAGATCATAAATCCAAGTTCTAATTCGACATAGTTTAAAGGCTAACGTTTCTATTAGCGAGAATTATGAAGGGATTTGGAAGACTGAATATGAGACTCGACTTTGATTCCACTCATAATAAAAACAATGATTAGCCTTGATTATATCTCTTGAATTTGAAAGAACATATACTCAGTGGTCAGCCCATCAATCACTTTAAAGAAACACATATGTATTACACCTCAATTTTAAACATTCAGTTAATATTATGAACAAATGAAGTAAGTAAGTCGTCTCGCCGACTTAGGTATACCATACACCAGTAAAGCAAACATTTCAACTTTATTAAACAAATGCATTTTCACATGCTTCTTACAAGCATATCTTAGTATCTCGCTCACTCAATCATACGAGCACCCTAGCGCCCCCACCAGCCAACGGCCAACTCCGGCCTTATGGAAAAACGTTTATATGCATAACTCGACTGTTTTTTATCTGATTTTGATCAAATTTGGTATTTTGATAGATATTAGTATTCAATTGAAGTGTGCCAAATTTGATTGCATGAGGTAAAAAAATACGGGAGATAATCAAGTTTTTCAAATTACGGGGGCGGAAAAGGTAGTGGCAAAATTTTTATACATACAAAATGTGTGCATTTACTAAGCGAATATACATACCAAATATGGTGTCTCTAGCTAGAATAGTTTTTGAGATAAACGCTTTTTTTAAATTGCGGGGGCGGAAAGGGGCGTGGCAAAAATTTGAAATAAACTTGATCACTCTACATACTACACGAGTCTACATACCAAATTTTGTGGCTCTAGCTCTTACAGTCTCCGAGATCTAGGTGTTCATACGGACAGACGGACAGACGGACAGACGGACGGACGGACGGACGGACGGACGGACGGACAGACGGACATGGCTAGATCGACTCGGCTGTTGATCCTGATCAAGAATATATATACTTTGTGGGGTCGGAGATGCTTCCTTCTGCCTGTTACATACATTTTGGCGACTTTAATATACCATTTCACCCTATGGGTGTATGGTCTAAAAACTACTTTAAATATAATATAAGGGAAAACCATTAATTATGGAAAAATACTACAAAGTTGCCGACGGATAACTTTGGTAGGAAACTCTATGCAAAAACTATACAATTATAGTAGATTGAAGGAGCCCCTAAACGTCTGGGGCTCAGGCCTTTTGTTTATTCTATCATTCATGCAGCTCTCTAATACGAACAGAAAATTTTTCACTATGCATTTTGTGTTCTGGACCCTGGTGAAAATAAAATCAGTTCTCTGCTACACAATATTTCTTCACTTTTGAAAACAATGTCTAAAATTCCAGTAGCTTACAGTGCTTCTGAAATCGAGGGCCCCAGGGCCATTAGTTTATCACGTAAAAAAAGCTGCTTAAACACAGAATCGAGTGTGTCGGACCTTTGTCCGAGTAGCCATTATGGTGAGAAGCAGTCTTTGTTCCATTTATGTGCCGTTTCGATATTGTGTTTATTGACGAAATTAGTACATCTGCGAATTGTTAAAAGGACTTTAAACTTTGTCTTATGTTGAATGGCTATCTGGTAGTCTTTGGTGATTATGGATTAGTTTGGGGATGAGTTTGAAGGTTGCTTAGTCGACTCTTGTTGGGAGTTGAGACTCAGCGAGGATGCATTTTTTTGGAGACGTTAAATAAGCGCCAATGCTCGTCAAATCGCTAAGTGGTATGGAGCCAGGATCCCTTTGATGTTAGAAAAAGCACACCATCCGTCGATGGGAAGTTTATAATCGATTTTAGATAATATTAAGGGTGGGTAATATTTATTTATATTAAGTATCGTAGGGTGGATACATGATCTTTAGGATGTAAGAAATTAATTAACATTAACTTTTAACAGCGTAGAAATAAAATAGATTAACGGCTTAAAGATTCTAAGCCTACGAGAGATCGAGAGTCCCAAAGCAAATTGCACGCATTAATATCGCCCATATAGGGGATGGGCTTAAATACAAAGTCACTAATTATGAATGAGGTATGAATGAGTTAAATATATTAATGTGAGAAACAATTTCCAGTCCCAAAGAACATGGGTTACTATTTATTAATATAGTCTTATGGGGAATATCTTTATGAATTAATATACAGACACCTTGCTTTGCAACGAAGTTGCTAGTGTTGTTGTCAAAATATCCAATAAATGGTTTGAGAGTGTATTATCACTAACCATAGAACACATAGATGGGACAAACTCATGATTTTTTGATTGCAAACGATAGCCTAGTCATGGAACCCCAGAGAACTTCGGGAAAACCCGAACGCTCGTACTCTCAATGAGAGCTTAAAGTGGGGAGAGGGCCAAGCAGCTACGAAAAAATTTCAGTCTAGCACAGACTACAGAACGACGAAGGCAGGCCTATTTCGCTTGTGATTTCGTTCTGTCTATGTATGTGTACACTCGTCGGTACATGCTCAGGCTTCGTAGTGTGTGTGTAACGTGAAGTTGTACAACATCGCATTTCAACAGCTCGCTCGACCAAAATTTTTAATTTTTGACAAAACAGCAACAAGGCGAGTAGGATATGCCCCTGTGGAAAGAATATCAAGAAATATTGGCATCAGCTTCGTATGTATCCCGGTGGCTGTGCTGATAGAGTGTTCGCTTGGAAATAGGAATGTCCCTGGTTCGATTCCTCATTTATTGTGGAATTAATAGTTCATGGCAATTATTATAATAATATCCATTTACATTCCATTGCAATATTGAGAGGGACATCATAAACAGAGAAAGATTTTCACATTGTATGCATTGGATAAATTTGCTGGTCAGGTTAAGATGAATATTATGATTTCACTCATTGATTCGTCTGAATCTGATAAAACTGTGCAACAAATTGTGAGTTGATGAAATCAAACCGCATTGAACCTTTTTTTTCTGAAAGTACATCTATTCGAACTAACTTCGAAAACGCCGAAAAAAAATGAAAGCCCAATACTAACTATTTTCGGGTGGGGGTTGAACCAGAGGTCCGCAGATCTTAGGCAGGACCTCTACCCTTTACACCGTCGAGCTGCTTGAAGTCCACTCGGCGTTTTACTTATAAGTCACCAAAGTTATAACTTTAAAGCCGATTTATTAGCAAAATATAGAATAGTGCGTTGAAATATTTCACACAGCTTCAAATGACGGGGTATTCTACAACTTATCCAAAATTCATTCAAATCGGTGATTCGCATACCTGAAGTTCCCCTTGTTAGATATTGATTTATTTTTCATGCATTCGACCTAAATCATCCTCATTAATTGTGGAAATATTGTTCATGCTTAAATAAATTCATATTATGAATGTAATATAACCCAAAATGCCATTTCAGCTACAGTTTTCTAAAATAATAAAAATTAAGCCTTTTTTTATACCCTTGCAAAAATGGTATATTAATTTTGGTCAGAAGTGTGCCACGCATAGAAGGAAGCATTTCCGACTATATAAAGTACATATTTATATTCTTGGTCCGCATGACGAGACGAGTTCATATAGCCATGCCCGTCTGTCCGTCCGTCCGTCTGGATCAACGCAAACTTCTCCTAGACCGTTAGAGCAACAGAATTGAAATTGCATGATCATGATAAAAGATCGAGTGACTATATCATATAGCTCCCATAGGAACGATCGAAAGCAGTGGAAACAGTGACTTTTGTCAATACCTTCGTTACTTTCTACGCAAATGTCATAATTGTCATAATTTATATTATAATATAAAAAGATTACTTTGATCTTGATAAAGAAATTGAACCACAACCAAAAAGAACTCGTTTCTAATTTGGCACATTTCAAAGTTTATTTGTTGTTGTAAATGAATCTTGATACTATTCTCACAAAAAAATAGTTATCAATTAAAAATACTTCCAAAATGTTATTATTATTCTCACAAAAAAATAGTTATAAATTAAAAATACTTCCATAACTACTCTAAAAAAGGGCTTAATTGTATATTTTTCTAGAACTGTAGCTGAAAAAGTCATTTTGGGTTATATAACATTTATAAAATTAATTTATTTAACAATTAACAACATTTCTACAATAAATAAGGATGATTTAGGTCGAATGCATGAAGAAGAAATCGATACATAAGTCATATTTACCTCATATGACAAACTAAAAAATTACCCCCAAAACGAAAAAAAAACGAGCTAACTTTGAAAAACCCAAATAGGGTTTTGCTATTCAATACTTGTACTTTCAGAAAAAAAAGGTCCGGTGCGGTTTGATTTTTGGTGTTGCACAAAGATAATTATCTTTATTTATCAGCTACCTTAAGTAGCTATTAATGACTGGAAAATTTGATCAAGATCGGATGAGTATAACATATAGCTCACATGGGAACAATCGGTGGTAAACAGTGTCTTTGATCAACAGCTTTGTTATTTCCTATGCTAAGATGGAAACGGAAAGAGTAACAAACATCAAGGGTATACAAAACCTTGACGCGTTCGAAGTTAGCCCCTACCCTCTGGTTTTTTATCAACCCCACTCGTAAATTACAAGGGGAAGTTAGCGAGCCGGAGGCACCAGTCAAACTCACTCAATTTCACATTATATCTGTCAATCGATACCGACACAATAAAATTAGGGAATATTTGGCTGCTCCGGCATCCATAGCGTCAAAGATGGATACAATGGAAACGGATCTTTACAACAATCGTTGGCTTGACCATCCCTAGATGTTATTTCAACAGTGTGGAGGTGCCTTAATTAAAACTTGCAGCTCAAAAAAAAAAGAAGAGAAAAAAAAAAAAGAAAAGAAACAAAGGAAGGCCAGAATTTAAATGACCCGCGAATGCACTGCTTGATTGCAGAAAGAAAGTTCACCACAGTGGTACATTTCTTTTTCCCATTATGCCAATAGCGGATAATGTCATTTTGACAATTGACTTCGGGTCTAAACAAAGATCAAAGCTAGGCCTAGAGCATAGGCGAACTGTCTTGATAAATTCTTTTCAAATTGGCAACCGAGCGAAACAGTCCTTTTGCAGGAAGTGATAAAATTAATAGTTCATTTTTTTTTTTTTGTGTGGTTAAAGTAACACAAGTAAATTTTTAATCCGAATAAATACAAGCCATCCTTCATGGTTTTGAATCGGTGATAAAAAGAAACCAATTATGTTGGTGTTCTCTATTTCAAGATATACTTCTTGAGTAAGTGTTAATTTTTTTTTTTTGATTGAATAAAATTTGGTTATTTTGCAAATAAAATTTTTGCACGCAGATTTGCTAAGTCTCGGTATGTTCGTTCATAATGCCAAAATAAGGAAATTAAAATATATTGCTTTGATTAAGCAGAAGGTAATTATACAGCTCTAGAAAAAAAAAACGCATTAACGACATTCATATTCATCCCATATATGTACAGTGTCGACTAACCTTTGCCAAGGATCATGTTTCCCGCCCAATTTCTTTCTGGAATGAAATAATATATGCAGATGGATCCAAATTCAATATCTTTGGGTCGGATTGGATGCAATATGCTCGGCGCCAACCAAATACCGGGCTTCATAATTAGAACTTAAACCCCACTATGAAGCATGGCGGTGGAAGTGTCATGGTTGGGGCATGCATGGCGGCTTCGGGAGTTGGAATCCTGGTTTTGATCGAAGGAACAATGGACAGACATATGTATCCATCAGTTTTAAAGGAGAATTTACTTTAGAGTGGAGAGAAATTAGGTCTAGAGGGCCGATTCCGATTTTATTAAGACAATGACCTTAAACACAAATCCGGCATTGTGAAGTCCTGGTTGAGCTGGGATTGCCCACATGTGGTCAGTCCTCCTTTCCAGTTTCCTGACCTTAATGTGATTGAAAATTTGTGGGCAAAATTTGACATGACCATCCGGAAAAGGTCAATTTCCAACAAAAATGACCTTAAAAATGCCCCACTGGAAGAATGGGTAAAAATATCACCTGAAGTCACTAAAAAATTGGTTTCCTCAATGGAAACACGCATTAAAGAGGTCATTAAACAAAATGGGGGACACACCAAATACTAGTTTAATTTGTTTAGAATAAATTTTTAGGGTTAAATGCATTGCACGAAATAAGCTGTGACATAGAAAAAGGCAATGATGTTCATTTTTTTAATTTTTAAAAGTTATTTTAAAAGTAACAAAAACAATAAAGTAACTAAATATAGTATAATTGATCACTAAATAAAACTGCATTTAAATTGCATAAACATGCACGAAATAAGCTGTGAGCCACTGTATGTATATGATTTTTTTTGTTAGACAAATATAAAGCCCAAATTTTGGTATCGATGATTTCCAAAGCCGGAATTCCAAGATATTTATGTTGGATAGTGCAAGCAGCGAAGAAGTTATTCACCAAAGGGGACGAAGCAATTACATTGGCGACCATCTGATCAGTCAAATTTCGTTACCGGCAAGTGCTAGGCAAGCGGTGAAAAGCGGGGAGAGACAAACGGCAGAAAACCCAAACGGCAAAGCCCAAAGAAAATCTATCAAAGTTAAAAAAGTGAAGCATGTTGAAAACGAGTGAAAAACGGTCTAACCAGGGTGAAAAGAAAGTTAAAAGGCCAGATGAAAAATGTTGAAAACGAGTGAAAACGAAAAGTGTTAATTTTTTTTTGTTTAAACCTAGGTAATGTTATATAATCGAAAGTTAGAACAAGTGCATGAGAGGTTGCAAGTAATAATCAGTAATAGTGAATAGGGATTCCCGGAGAGAAGGAAAATAACCCAATCTTCATTCGTTGAATTCAAAATATGAACTGATTTTATTTACTAAAGTACGGAGTTTATATAGGAAATCTTAGGCTCTAGTAGGTAACAATTGTTCTTAAGGAGATCTTATTCTAGTACGACTCGCACCCACGCATTCGGGGGTTGAAAAATTATTATTATTTTGGGCACGGCGTCGGCAACTTGACATCCTGCCGTCGTGATCGTTTTGGGTTAGTTTACAATTACAAGTGTTTGTTCCCACAACATGTGTGGCTGATTGTATTTCTAGTCATATGCTAGGTTAGTTGTTTGTGACAAAGTACAGTTGTATTATATTTTCTTTAGTGCATCTGATTTGGTGAAGCCGCTTCAGATGGACACGATTTTTATTCTTAAACATTCTGCGAGGGGCCACCAAATGAGGCCATTGGGATTCTTTTATTTTTATTGAGTTGTCTTAAACAAATTACAAATTATTATCATTAGTAAAATAATTATTATTAAAGAAGCAAAACCAGCTACATAATGGAAGTTTAACTCTAGCAAACCAATATTATGTTGCTTTAACGATTATAACTGACTTCCTGTTCTTTTGTATTCTGCCGTATGGTTTACTAAATTGGCTTCTACTGAATTTTATATTATATTTGGCAAATTACTAATAAAACCCAATGCTTAACAATTTCTGTTTCGGGATATCTACCCACTCCTGATGTGTATTACTGTGTTGACTTCTAGCCTTTTTATATGGTGAAAACTTTAAAGACCAACACCTGCTTTTCGGTTTAAACCAATGTGGCTTTTGCTCCACTGTTTTGATATTTCGGTAATACCTGAAATTTGAGCGGTTATTCTGTTCAAATGTTGTCCCTTTATTTTGCAATACCTGCCCTTTTTCTAATACAGACCTAGACAATTTTTCAACGGATTCTTTTCTGACATTATTTTTTAAATTAATTTTATTTATTATTGCCATTTGCACATTCCTTTTTTGTACTGGCTCTGGGATATATAATTTTTCTTCCCTAGTTTTTAGTTTACCTCCAATGTGAGGTCCTGCCGGGGGCCATAAATTTATTTCTTGAGTTTTGTTTGGCATTGTATTTTTATTATTTTGACATTTACCTTTCTTGTTCTCCCAACGTTGTTTAAAACCTGTGACATCTATTGTTGTTGCCACTACAGATTTATACTTTTTTGATTCGGTGCATCCCGAGACGATCCAACCAAATTGAGTATTTTGGCCTAGTAGCCCATCAATTTTTGTAATTCCCCCTTTTAAGATTTGGGTATACACGTTTACACCCATTATTATATCAACCTTACCCGGTTGATTAAAAGAAGGATCAGCTAGCACGTAAGTTTGCCATTTTGACATATCCACGTTTGCTATCTTTAATGGAAGAGCTTCCATTAATTGAGGCAATACAACTGCTTCAACCTTAATAAGTTCCATTTCAGAATCACGCGTCTTCATTTCAATATTTACCCTATACTTCGAGGTTCTAGGTTTTGTTGAAGATACGCCACTTATTTCCGTTTGTTTGTTGATCTTGGGTAACCTTAACATTTGAGCGGCTTCTTCAGATAAAATAGTGCTTTGAGATCCATTATCAATCAAGGCTCTTAATGTTTCATATTCTCCATTTATTTTTTTAACTTGTATTAGGGCTGTGGCCAACAATTTTTGCTCTGCCGTTACACAAGTATTCATCTTCGCCTGTTTTTCCCCAAAATGAAGAAGGGTATGGTGTCCCTTGCTGCACAATGAGCAGACCATTTCATTAGTGCATCTCTTGTTGCTTGAATGCTTCAAGCAACGTGTACACAGTTGCAATTTTTTGGCTATTTTTACCCTTTCTTTAGGTGTTAGCGCTTTAAACTTATAGCACAGAAATGCGCTATGCCAGGGACCTTTGCAGATCGGACAACCATCTTTGGAACCCGCAACCCACGTTTTTTGTAACGGTTTTTTCTCTTCCTTTCTCATGGCACTTAGCGAGCAATATCTTGGCTCCAAGTATTCCATGACATCAGATAGCTGTTGAATTTCCCTTGTTTTTCTAATTTGGCTCTCGTACAATTGTAGAGTCTCTCTATCAAATTTTCGAAGTATGTGTTAAGCGAATATTACGTCAACTTCATCGGATAAATTTGCTTTTATTTTAATTAAGTGTATTGACTCATTAACTATGTCAATCACTCCTTTTACACTTTTTGCGGATTCATTGTTGATCATCGGTAAATTAACAATCCGACTTAATTGTTCGGAAAATACCCTCCGATTGTTTTCATACCGCTTGGTTAAGAGTTCCCAAGCGGCACTATAATTGTCAGCTGAACCTGACAGTAAATGAGCCACCATGCTCCTCGCTTCTCCCTTTAATGCGGATTTTAAATAATTGAATTTAAGAGTAAGACTTAAATCTTCTCTATTTTCAATTAATTCTGCAAATAACTCTACAAACAGGTCCCATTCTCTTGGCTCTCCAGAGAATGTGGGTACCTGAATCTTTGGCAACACCGGTAGTTCGCCTCTCACGGTTACATTCTCAATCTTAACATTTTCCTTATTGCTCATTTTCATTTCTAGCATTGACAATGAATTTCGGACATCAATTGTAAATCGTCCATTATATTCTTAACTTTTGCATCACTTGTTAATACTTGACATGCCTGAACTTTCTCCCATAAATAGTTAATTTTATTAATATATAATATCCATGTCCCATTGCCTGTTGACTTCAACTCTACTACCTCCAAATATTCCTGGAGCTGTCGGACTCTATCCATAAATATCTCCTGGTTAACCTTAGGGTTTTCATTACTGGAGGTCGCATTCATGCGCGACTCTCCTATGCTATCATCAACTATCTCTGACATGTTTGCCTCCGCTTCAACGTACACCGACTTACTAGTGCCTGGTTTTTCTGACTCTCCTATGGCTATAATTTTGGCAACTATCGTTAATGCTTCTTCATGTATTTTATTTCTGAAATAATCATGATCGAGATTTGGAACAGTTTGGATCAATTTTTTGTTATTAGGTATCCACTGATTCCTTATCTCTTTTACTTCCTCTACAACTTTGCTAGTTATGTTTGTAGGGTCTAGTGCTTCTAACCGCCTTAACCTGGTATGTAACTCTGCCTGCTTCTCCAACACTTTTGCAGCCTTATTAGTGAACATTTTTATCTTATAGGATATCGATATAATTATATAATGAAATTAATAAAATACGTATGTAAATATGCAAATACTTATAACTATTTTAATTAATTTCTTATCTGATGATCCTGTTCGCTGCTGCTTGTCCGCCAATGGGTAAAATTCGCCGTTTTTTTTTTTACTGTGTCGTCGCTCAGCTGCTGTTGTCCAGGGCCTATGGGCTCAGACGGTACCGGTGCCGGACATCGCACCAGAATTTCTTATACTGCCACTGCACGTTCTTTAGTTTCTTCTTTGCAGCTTTCTTGTTGCTCTGCTGCTGTTGGTAGCTGCCGACTTGCAACTACATATAGTTCACTTTTTTCGATATTAGGGCTTCGAATACGCCACACACCAACTTTATATTTTTTTTCACTTTATTTTATATATATATGTGGGCTTCGAATTAGCCACACACCAACTTTATTTCGTTTTTTTTTTTACCGCCGCCGAAATTATTGCAGTTGCTCGACTAGCCAAACTGCTTTTATATATTCGGTCGCACGCACTTTTTTATTTATTAAGCAATATTTTGCTTTTATATTATACTCTGTCTCTTACCACTGGTGGGGGAAAACAAGAGTTTTTTATTTTGCTACCTTTATCTGATCTTATCGTAAGAATTCAGACCTTAAGGAGCTGATTCATTCTCTGAGTCTCTTACCACTGGTGGGGGAAAACTACAGAGTTCCTTTTTCTCGAAGGACCAAACATGATCCATCCGGCTCGAAGGACCAAAATGATCCATCCGGCTCGAAGGACCAAAATGAATAGGGATTCCCGGAGAGAAGGAAAATAACCCAATCTTCATTCGTTGAATTCAAAATATGAACTGATTTTATTTACTAAAGTACGGAGTTTATATAGGAAATCTTAGGCTCTAGTAGGTAACAATTGTTCTTAAGGAGATCTTATTCTAGTACGACTCACACCCACGCATTCGGGGGTTGAAAAATTATTATTATTTTGGGCACGGCGTCGGCCACTTGACATCCTGCAGTCGTGATCGTTTTGGGTTAGTTTACAATTACAAGTGTTTGTTCCCACAACATGTGTGGCTGATTGTATTTCTAGTCATATGCTAGGTTAGTTGTTTGTGACAAAGTACAGTTGTATTATATTTTCTTTAGTGCATCTGATTTGGTGAAGCCGCTTCAGATGGACACGATGTTTATTCTTAAACAAATAGTAATAATAATAATGTGTGTTGCGGCGCAGGCTTAATTGCCGCCCCGCGCCAGTAGAAAGGCTTACCCAACGCGCCCCTGGTTTTTATTCTCTCTCATTCGAAGAAGAACAGTTAGAATTTACTTTGTCTTTGCTTGCACTTATGACAGAGCGGCGGCCCGCTATGACGGCGCGCCAGTCACAGAAAATTAGGCAAGCAGGAAAGACGTGAAAAGGAGAGAAAAACACAAATGTAAGATAAAATAGAAACATATGAGAAATTTGAATTAACATTGAAATAAAGATTTCAGCTAACCGATCTAACCGATCGATATGCCCACAAATTGTGCAACTGAATATAGCGCAATACAACACAAAACCGGCGTTTAATTGTTTGGTTAGAGGGCTCGGGGTATATGTTCGACTCGCGAACTTTTTTGGAGCTGTCCCACGTCACGACCTGAACATTTTCTACATCCTGAAATATTTATTTCTTTGGCTCCAGAGATATTAGCAGAGTCTGAATATCTCTGAACCACGTGGATTGGAGTGGAATCTTCCAGAAGCTTCCTTCGTGAGAGCGACCGCGGCAGACGTTTACATGCCGGCTCGCTGAGAGAGGAAGAGAGAGGGAGATAGTGAACGTGGAATCTTCCAGAAGCTTCCTTCGTGAGAGCGACCGCGGCAGACGATTACATGCCGGCTCGCTGAGAGAGGAAAAGAGAGGGAGATAGTGAACCACGTGCAAACAGGCAAACATAACCTCATTGTTACGCAACATATGCAATGAGCAACAGTGATAGAGTACCAGTTCAACCTAGCGCTGAGAGTCAGGAAGACGGTGCTGAGGCGACTGAGAATGGAGCGGTCTCAAGCGACAGAGAAACTGATACACCAACGATGTCAACGCCATCCAGAGGCGACGGTTTGTCAGTGCAACAAACGATTCTTAATGGAATGTTCGAGAGTCACGCAGGAAACGGTACGGCAATTAAACGGCCCAGTAAAATTGATCTAGCTCCGTGGTCCGTACCTGCGTTGGCGCAATCGACTATTCAAGGAGTGAGTCTACCTTTTCTGGCCAATACAGCTAATCTTCATAACGGATTGTGGACCCAAGGACAAAGTAACGCGGGTGGAATGCAGCATGGACCTGGAATCCAACGGCCGGCTACCGGACACTTGACGTTAAGCCCTGGAGTGCACTCTACGGATTTAGGACACAAGAAAACTCTATTGTCATCGGAACAGATAGCGGCCCGCCAAGTACTGAACAAAGACTTACCCGTGTTTTCCGGTAAGCCAGAAGAGTGGTTGTTGTTTATAAGCCACTACGAACAATCTACTGAAAGATGTGGAATTAGTAACGAAGAGAATCTTATTCGGCTCCAAAAGTGCTTAAAAGGAGCGGCTTGGGATGCCGTTCGAGGAAAGCTAATGTGTCCAGAGACGGTGCCGTATGCAATCGGTACGTTACGGATGCTTTATGGAAGACCGGAGATTATTCACTCGAGCCTACAAAGGAAACTAAGAGAAGAACCAGCGGCACGCTCAAATAATTTGGATTCGGTTATTCAGCTAGCCTTGGCAGTGCAGAACTATTGCGCGACACTGGTCGCAATTGGGCTTAAAGAGTATCTGCACGATCCAGCTTTACTAGGCGAGCTCGTCGATAAGTTGCCGGGAGAATTGAAACTCGATTGGGGAAGACACCGAATGACTCTAATTGGATGTGTGGCTAACTTGTCTATCTTTGACAATTGGTTGTTTGGCATTGCAATGTGTGCCTCAATGGTTACGCCGTATACAGTTCCAGCTAAGGATGGAGCAAAGAGAACCAAAGAGCGAATTTTTCTGCACAACGAATTGCAAAGTGGATCTAGTCAGGAATCGAAAACACAAGAAGTACGCATCCGGTTGTGCCCCAAATGTGCAGGGAGTCATAACGTAGCAGACTGTCGCCTCTTTCGAGAAATGAGCATAAAGCAGAGAAAGGAGTTCGTGCGGCAAAAGAGGCTCTGCTATTGTTGTTTTGATCAGCACGTGATACGGAATTGCAAAAGTAAAAGAAGTTGTGGTGTCGATGGGTGCAGGCAGATACACCACTCGTTGATCCACGAGACAGCGGACTACAAGGAAAGCAAATCGCAGTGGCAGACGAATGAGGATGATAAACCAGTTCATCCACCAATCTTATTCCATGGAGATATAACAAGCAAGGCTTTATTCAGATATATGCCAATCATGTTATACGGAAGGAAGCGAAATTTAGCGACATATGCCTTACTGGACGAGGGAGCCGCTTGCTCTTTGATTGAAGAAACTTTGGCAGACGAGTTAGGACTAGATGGCCCGGCCGAAGAACTGTGCTTAAAGTGGACCAGTCAAGTCACTCAAACGGAAAGCGCGTCCAAGTATGTGAGTGTCTGAGTGTCGTCGATGTGTCAAGGTGCGACGCAATTTGAACTCAAGAGTTTGCGCACGGTACGTAAGCTAGACTTGCCTACGCAAACAGTTACCGACGAACTGGTAACATCGAGAAAGCATCTACAGTATTTACCAAATTTAAGTTACTGTAACGTAAAAGCAAGCTTAATTATTGGTCTGGATAATTTGAAAGTTTGTGTGCCTTTGGAGATACGGGAGTCCGAAGGAGACGACGTGGTCGCGGCGCGCTGTAGATTGGGCTGGTCTGTGTATGGCCGGCACAGCGACGCCGCTCCAGCGTCCTTACACATATTGCACATATGTGAGTGCAATGAAGCGAGCAGCATGCGCGCTTTGGATGCGTCAATGAAAGAATACTTTGCTATGGAGTCCTCGGGAACACGCGTGCCAAGTAAGCCATTAAGATCGAAAGACGACGAGCGCGCGTTGCAGATTATGGAGGCGACCACAAGTTATTGCCCGATTGACAAACGTTGGCAAACTGGACTGTTGTGGAGGTTCGACAAAGTAGATCTACCGGATTCATACTCAATGGCCATGAGGCGTCTTCAGTGTTTAGAAGCGAAAATGGCAAAGGACATCGATCTTAAAAGCTTTATGTTGGACATTATGCAAAGCTATGAAGAAAAGGGATACATCCGGAGATTAACAGAAAGTGAGCTAGATAAGGGTAAAAGTTCATGGTTTCTTCCTATATTTACAGTCACTAACCCAAACAAGAACAAGACGAGGCTGGTCTGGGATGCAGCTGCGAAAGTCAACGGCACGTCATTAAACGACGTCTTGCTAAAGGGCCCGGATATACTGGCATCTCTAGTTGGCGTGTTAATACGTTTTCGGGAGCGACCAGTAGCAGTGGCTGGTGACATAAGTGAGATGTTTCACCAAGTAAGAGTGCGCCCAGAGGACCAGACGGCTCAGAAGTTTCTATGGCGCAGTGGAAATTCGGCTAAAGCGGCAGAAACGTACGTGATGCAGGTTATGACATTCGGTGCTTCCTGCTCGCCGGCCTTAGCTAATTACATAAAGAATCGCAACGCAGAGCGGTTCAGAAAAGAATCTCCAAGAGCTGTTGCGGCCATTTGTAGAAACACGTTTGTCGACGACTGGCTCGAGTCGACAAACACCGAAGACGAGATGACGGAGTTGGCCATGGAGGTGCAGAGAATTCACTTGGAGGGTGGATTCAACATGAGGCGCTGGACCTCGAATTCTGCAAGCGTAGTGAGAGCGCTCAAGAACCAAGAAGGAGACGTGCCTAGGGAGGTGGGATTCCTTGAAAAAACGCAAGATAAGGTTTTAGGCATGTGGTGGCTGCCCGTGACAGATCAACTTACGTATGTAGTCAAGCCGGATTTGCTTGAAAGAGCATCGAAAGACTATCCGACCAAAAGAACTGTGTTAAGTGTGGTTATGTCAATTTTTGACCCACTTGGATTGCTTGGCTTTTTCACTGTTCGTGCTAAAATTATTTTGCAGACTATCTGGCGAGCAGGAACGGATTGGGATGAGTCTCTTCAGGAAGAGGACCAAGCAGACTGGAAAATTTGGGTGAAGCTGTTACCCAAAATCAACGAAGTGAGGATTTCAAGGTGCATGCCGAAGGTATGTTGTGCAAGACGAGTACAACTTCACACGTTTGTGGACGCCAGCATCAACGCTTATGCAGCGCTTGTGTACCTGCGAGCAGAAGTGGATGGAATAGTCCACTGTTCCTTGGTAGCGTCTAAGACACGAGTGGCCCCCTTGAAGCCAGTCTCAATACCACGGATGGAACTGATGGCTGCTGTTTTAGGTTTACGGCTGACGAAATTCATCGAACCTGAACTCTCAGTAACCGTATGTCAGCGTATTTTCTGGACGGATTCGAAGGACGTTTTATGCTGGATTAGATCAGATGCCCGCAAATGCAATCAATTTGTGGCATTGCGAGTTGGAGAAATTCTGGAAGACTCTGACGTGCTATCTTGGCGATGGGTGCCCACCCAGCATAACGTTGCAGACGATGGCACGAAATGGACAAAGATGCCAGACATGACCGGGAATTCAAGGTGGTTTGTTGGCCCGAGATTCTTGTATGAACAAGAGACACAATGGCCTAGCATGGAGCAGAGCCCGAGCAAGACGAGTGAAAGTATCTTGCACCACGAGGAGAAAGTCAAAGGGAACTCTAGTTTGGCTTGCATCACACCTGATCCGGAACGATTCGGAACGTTGGAAAAGCTACGGGCGGTACAAAAGCGAGTTCTAAACTTTTTGCAAGCCATATGTAAGAGGCCTTGCGGAGAACAACTGATGAACATTTTGGCTATAAACCGCGATGTGGAAACCGATGCAGTTTTTATTCGTGCATGCCAAGAAGAGGAGTTTCCAGAAGAGATCAGATGCTTAAACCAAGGACATAGCATAACAAATAGGAAAAGTAAGCTATTTAAGTGCACTCCTTACCTGGACGAGTTAGGAGTGCTACGTATCAAAGGACGAATTGACAGAATTGAAGGAGTAGATATGGACACTAAGCGACCCATTATACTACCGCAAAAGCATAGAGTAACGTTTCTGATTGTGGAGTACTATCACAGAAAGAATTACCATTTGCACAATGAAATTGTCGTTAACGAGGTACGACAGCGGTACTGGATAACCGGCTTACGCGCTTTAGCGAGAAAAGTCGCGAACGCCTGTGTAGCGTGCCGTATACGAGTGGCCCGACCAGTGCCACCAAAGATGGGCGATTTACCAAAGGAGAGGTTATCGCCGCACACACAACCATTCACTTTTACTGGAGTGTACTGCTTCGGCCCATTTGAAGTCGCAGTGGGCCGCAGGCACGAGAAGAGATGGGGCGTGTTATTCACATGCCTTACGACCCGAGCGGTACACCTAGAAATTGCTACATCACTGTCAACCGACTCATTTCTTTGCGTATTGAAGGCGTTTGTAGCCAGAAGAGGGGTGCCGCCAGCCAGCCGCGTATTGAAGGAGCACATAGAACGGATATCAACTTCAGCTGTGGAACAGCAGTATCCGACGTTGGAGTTCAAGTTTAACCCTCCCAGTTCACCGCACATGGGCGGCGTTTGGGAGCGACTGGTACGTTCTACTAAATCTATACTTTCAGAAATACTGCCAAAGGCCGGCCTGAAGGAAGAGGTGTTAAGAGGAGCGTTTGCTGACGTAGAGCAAATTTTGAATTCAAGGCCTCTGACGTATGTGCCTTTAGAAAGCGCCGAATCGGAAGCATTAACGCCGAACCATTTTCTAAAAGGCAGTTCTAGTGGCCTACGTGAGAGCGGTTCACTGCAACAGTCTGGGCCGCAACTCGCAAAAGGGTATCGTGTTGCCAGCCAAATTGCCGACCGTTTCTGGAAGAGGTGGCTGAGAGAATATCTACCTACAATCACAAGGCGCACGAAATGGTTCCGAAGCGCAGTCGTTCGCACAGTAGATGGACTTGTGACGCGACCAACAGTGAAGCTGGCCGTACTGAATTTGGAGAGTAATCCACCGCACGAAGACACTGGTGAATTACGGGGTGGAGAATGTTGCGGCGCAGGCTTAATTGCCGCCCCGCGCCAGTAGAAAGGCTTACCCAACGCGCCCCTGGTTTTTATTCTCTCTCATTCGAAGAAGAACAGTTAGAATTTACTTTGTCTTTGCTTGCACTTATGACAGAGCGGCGGCCCGCTATGACGGCGCGCCAGTCACAGAAAATTAGGCAAGCAGGAAAGACGTGAAAAGGAGAGAAAAACACAAATGTAAGATAAAATAGAAACATGTGAGAAATTTGAATTAACATTGAAATAAAGATTTCAGCTAACCGATCTAACCGATCGATATGCCCACAAATTGTGCAACTGAATATAGCGCAATACAACACAAAACCGGCGTTTAATTGTTTGGTTAGAGGGCTCGGGGTATATGTTCGACTCGCGAACTTTTTTGGAGCTGTCCCACGTCACGACCTGAACATTTTCTACAATGTGCAAGTAATAATTAGTAATAATAATAATGTGCAAGTAATAATTAGTAATAGTAATAATAATGTACAAGTAATAATTGGTAATAAGAAAGAGAAAACAGTGGGAGTGAAGCAAGTGGAAAAAAAAGGCGAACAAATTTGCAAAGAAGAAAACGCAAAGCAAAATTTTGAGCCACATTGTGCAAAAACAATTTTTTTTCGTCACGTCGCGAGGTAACATACACTGAAAATGAGAAAAAAAGTAAAGACATAAATAAATTAAAAAAAATTAAGCAGAATAAAAGCAAAGGAATAAAATCTAATGAAAAATTGAAAGGTCAAAAAAAATCTATAACAAAAAAAATGAAGAAAGTGAAAACATAGAAGAAAAAAAAAAATTAAAATAAAAGCAAGCATGAGCAATTGCTTTACAAGACTTGATAACAAAATCTAAAACAAAAAAAATGTGAACATAACTAAATAAATAACAAAAAAAAATTTAAATTAAGTCTACAGCCTCTACAGCAATTCCTCGAAGGCCTTCGTCGGACGCTACAAGGGTGAGTTTTTGTACTAAATTTTTTTGTTACCAAATTTGTATATTAAGCGAAGTCGGAGAGATTAAGCAAGTGTATTCAATGCAAAGACAAAAATAATTATTGAAAAAGCAAAAAAAATGAAAACCCAAAACTAACTAGTTTCGGGCGGTGGTTGAACCAGAGCTCCGTCGATTTTAGGCAGGACCTCTACCCCTTACACCGTCGAGCTGCTTGTTGACCACTCGGCGTTTTACTTATAAGTCACCAAAGCTATAACTTTAAAGCCGATTTATTAGGAAAATATAGAATAGTGCGCCGAAATATTTCACACAGCTTCAAATGACGGGGTATTCTACAACATATCCAAAATTCATCCAAATCGGTGATTCCAATACCTGAAGTTCCCCTTGTCAGATATTTTAAAGCTAACTGCCAACATGAACTCAAGTTTAACAAAAACAGTCAAAACAGCAAGTGACTTTGGCAAGTGACTGAGAGCTAGACTCTGGTTTGAAAAGTGTTGAGTAGACGAAGGCGTGGTGGTAGTCTAGACTCTGTATTTCCTTCTTTGCTATAGGATGCGTATCACCTGGAATTATGATTGTGACACATGGCTGAAACATCATCCAGGGATAATGCAACCGGTAGTATTATCGTAGAGAGTATGCATACAAGTCAGTCCAGTTTTGTTATTTCTTGTAGTATAGCCCATAGCAGCTGAATTGTGAGCGGTCAGGATATTGGTGAGAACATTTGTCGTGATATACATGTGCACGTATAGTTGTTAGCTGCCTAATTTTTCTACCTTGCTAACGATAACACAAGTGTATGCTAAAGATCGGGGTCGTGCACTTCTAGCGTTGCTCTTGCTTAGCTCGTCGGATGAGGGGGGGTTCTTTCTACTAAAAGGATGTAAAAAGCAAAATATTGGACCAGATCGGGATACTATTAATTGTGCGGACGACTTCTCTGCAGATTAGCTAAAGCTGTTGTTCGCTAACCCTTTCTGTACCCATCCTACCTTGGCAAACTATTGGGTTTAATTGATTGCCCCTTAACAGACTCTTAAATGATCTTAGACGATTTGTAACGGCAGCATAGTCATGGATTCAGGCGACGGACTCCTCAATGAATTAGTTTACACAAACATGACGAAATTTCAAGTTACGGGTTTAATTCCAAACAAAAGGGTTTTCATGACTTAATATTCTAAGAAATTACAAAATAAAGATATGTAAAAAGATATACCAAAATAAAGCTAGATACGATAATAGAGCAAATATAGATTCAAAAATTCATAGTAATTCGAAAGAGATTCGGGTTATGTGGCCGCGTGTGCCAGTTGGCAATGAAACAAACATTTATAGTATATACATGTGGGTGTTAACTCACGATTTATCCAACGTTGCGATCTCTGGGCCCATCGATGCTGCAGGGATTTACGTTAATAAAGAGAAAAAAAAAAGTATTAAAAGGGGTTGCCGTGGTGCAACAAAAAAAGTAGTATCCAAACCAAAGGGCTGCTACGCCATACATTGCGTACAGATGAAACACGAAAAGGTAGCAGAACTACTACTAAGTATGCATATGCACCAAAAAGAAATCGAAAAGTAGTAGATCTCGCTCAAATTGGGTGTATAATGTTGGTATTAGCCGGGGAATTGTGCATTTCATCACCAGACTATTTTAGCCTGGCCCATGGCGATGGTTATTGATGAAATGGAAGGGTTGATAAAATAAATCCGAGGCTCGCTGGTGTCTTGGTTATTGAAAGATGTCTCTTTTTGTTCCAACGAAGAAAATATCAGCGATTGGGCTGGGGTACAATCAACCAAATTGTCCCAGAGAAAATGAAAAATCCACACACCAACTTTATTTCGTTTTTTTTTTTTTACCGCCGCCGAAATTATTGCAGTTGCTCGACTAGCCAAACTGCCTTTATATTTTCGGTCGCACGCACTTTTTTATTTATTAAGCAATATTTTGCTTTTATATTATACTCTGTCTCTTACCACTGGTGGGGGAAAACAAGAGTTTTTTATTTTGCTACCTTTATCTGATCTTATCGTAAGAATTCAGACCTTAAGGAGCTGATTCATTCTCTGAGTCTCTTACTGGTGGGGGAAAACTACAGAGTTCCTTTTTCTCGAAGGACCAAACATGATCCATCCGGCTCGAAGGACCAAAATGATCCATCCGGCTCGAACGACCAAAATGAATAGGGATTCCCGGAGAGAAGGAAAATAACCCAATCTTCATTCGTTGAATTCAAAATATGAACTGATTTTATTTACTAAAGTACGGAGTTTATATAGGAAATCTTAGGCTCTAGTAGGTAACAATTGTTCTTAAGGAGATCTTATTCTAGTACGACTCACACCCACGCATTCGGGGGTTGAAAAATTATTATTATTTTGGGCACGGCGTCGGCCACTTGACATCCTGCAGTCGTGATCGTTTTGGGTTAGTTTACAATTACAAGTGTTTGTTCCCACAACATGTGTGGCTGATTGTATTTCTAGTCATATGCTAGGTTAGTTGTTTGTGACAAAGTACAGTTGTATTATATTTTCTTTAGTGCATCTGATTTGGTGAAGCCGCTTCAGATGGACACGATGTTTATTCTTAAACAAATAGTAATAATAATAATGTGCAAGTAATAATTAGTAATAATAATAATGTGCAAGTAATAATTAGTAATAGTAATAATAATGTACAAGTAATAATTGGTAATAAGAAAGAGAAAACAGTGGGAGTGAAGCAAGTGGAAAAAAAGGCGAACAAATTTGCAAAGAAGAAAACGCAAAGCAAAATTTTGAGCCACATTGTGCAAAAACAATTTTTTTTCGTCACGTCGCGAGGTAACATACACTGAAAATGAGAAAAAAAGTAAAGACATAAATAAATTAAAAAAAATTAAGCAGAATAAAAGCAAAGGAATAAAATCTAATGAAAAATTGAAAGGTCAAAAAAAATCTATAACAAAAAAAATGAAGAAAGTGAAAACATAGAAGAAAAAAAAAAATTAAAATAAAAGCAAGCATGAGCAATTGATTTACAAGACTTGATAACAAAATCTAAAACAAAAAAAATGTGAACATAACTAAATAAATAACAAAAAAAATTTAAATTAAGTCTACAGCCTCTACAGCAATTCCTCGAAGGCCTTCGTCGGACGCTACAAGGGTGAGTTTTTGTACTAAATTTTTTTGTTACCAAATTTGTATATTAAGCGAAGTCGGAGAGATTAAGCAAGTGTATTCAATGCAAAGACAAAAATAATTATTGAAAAAGCAAAAAAAATGAAAACCCAAAACTAACTAGTTTCGGGCGGGGGTTGAACCAGAGCTCCGTCGATTTTAGGCAGGACCTCTACCCCTTACACCGTCGAGCTGCTTGTTGACCACTCGGCGTTTTACTTATAAGTCACCAAAGCTATAACTTTAAAGCCGATTTATTAGGAAAATATAGAATAGTGCGCCGAAATATTTCACACAGCTTCAAATGACGGGGTATTCTACAACATATCCAAAATTCATCCAAATCGGTGATTCGCATACCTGAAGTTCCCCTTGTCAGATATTTTAAAGCTAACTGCCAACATGAACTCAAGTTTAACAAAAACAGTCGAAACAGCAACTAACTTTTGGCAAGTGACTGAGAGCTAGACTCTGGTTTGAAAAGTGTTGAGTAGACGAAGGCGTGGTGGTAGTCTAGACTCTGTATTTCCTTCTTTGCTATAGGATGCGTATCACCTGGAATTATGATTGTGACACATGGCTGAAACATCATCCAGGGATAATGCAACCGGTAGTATTATCGTAGAGAGAATGCATACAAGTCAGTCCAGTTTTGTTATTTCTTGTAGTATAGCCCATAGCAGCTGAATTGTGAGCGGTCAGGATATTGGTGAGAACATTTGTCGTGATATACATGTGCACGTGTAGTTGTTAGCTGCCTAATTTTTCTACCTTGCTAACGATAACACAAGTGTATGCTAAAGATCGGGGTCGTGCACTTCTAGCGTTGCTCTTGCTTAGCTCGTCGGATGAGGGGGGTTCTTTCTACTAAAAGGATGTAAAAAGCAAAATATTGGACCAGATCGGGATACTATTAATTGTGCGGACGACTTCTCTGCAGATTAGCTAAAGCTGTTGTTCGCTAACCCTTTCTGTACCCATCCTACCTTGGCAAACTATTGGGTTTAATTGATTGCCCCTTAACAGACTCTTAAATGATCTTAGACGATTTGTAACGGCAGCATAGTCATGGATTCAGGCGACGGACTCCTCAATGAATTAGTTTACACAAACATGACGAAATTTCAAGTTACGGGTTTAATTCCAAACAAAAGGGTTTTCATGACTTAATATTCTAAGAAATTACAAAATAAAGATATGTAAAAAGATATACCAAAATAAAGCTAGATACGATAATAGAGCAAATATAGATTCAAAAATTCATAGTAATTCGAAAGAGATTCGGGTTATGTGGCCGCGTGTGCCAGTTGGCAATGAAACAAACATTTATAGTATATACATGTGGGTGTTAACTCACGATTTATCCAACGTTGCGATCTCTGGGCCCATCGATGCTGCAGGGATTTACGTTAATAAAAGAGAAAAAAAAAAGTATTAAAAGGGGTTGCCGTGGTGCAACAAAAAAAGTAGTATCCAAACCAAAGGGCTGCTACGCCATACATTGCGTACAGATGAAACACGAAAAGGTAGCAGAACTACTACTAAGTATGCATATGCACCAAAAAGAAATCGAAAAGTAGTAGATCTCGCTCAAATTGGGTGTATAATGTTGGTATTAGCCGGGGAATTGTGCATTTCATCACCAGACTATTTTAGCCTGGCCCATGGCGATGGTTATTGATGAAATGGAAGGGTTGATAAAATAAATCCGAGGCTCGCTGGTGTCTTGGTTATTGAAAGATGTCTCTTTTTGTTCCAACGAAGAAAATATCAGCGATTGGGCTGGGGTACAATGAACCAAATTGTCCCAGAGAAAATGAAAAATCCAAGGCTGCTTGAAAGCCAAAAGTTGCTTGGTCGACGCCACGCGACCGAAATATGAATTTTAACTGAAATATAACGGGATTTAAATTCTAATATTTTCACTAAATTGATTTTATATCACCTTATTCTTCGAAAATTCACTAATATTTTTATTCACTTTAGCCAAATATGTATATTACTGCCTTGTGCAGTCACTGTACTTTTTAACGATGATGTAATATGCACGTGTTTCACAAATATATATGTATATATATATATTTATGTGAATATTAGTATCCACGTCTTTTCGCAATCCAAGTATCAAATTAAATGAAAAAGCCTGTACCAAAAATTCTGTTTCTAAGCAAACGCAATGCATGCGAACGAATTCTTACGGATCTTTTCCATGCTCTCTTCTTTGCTTACGCTTTGCGTTCGCTGTGCGAAATGAGAGTAAGAACCGTACCAAGTGAAGACATGTGCGTAGTACGCAAGGAGGTTATTCATTTGTTCTTGCGAACAAACAAAAAAAAATATTCTTTCCGAAATGCAATTAAAATTATTATTATTAAAGAGGGCTACTACACATTAGAGGTTTAATCAGCCAAACCCAGATCATAATTGGCATAGCAAAAGACTATATTACGACAGGTAACAAATCCCTTTTTTTAATTCATTTATGTAGGTGCAACTCAAAATGAAGTAAGTCGTCTCGCCGACTTGGGTATACCATACACCAGGTGAAACAAATATTTAAAATTTCGAAAACCAAATGTATGTCTATTAAATTGTTTTAACATGCCTCATAACCATATGCTATCTCGCTCACTCTACAAACACACGAGCACTCTAGCGCCGCCACTAGCCAACGGCAAATTCTGCCTTTAGGGATCGCGTAGCAAAATACGTTCATACGTATATTTTATATGTTTCTAGTCCGATTTCAAATTTGCTAGTTTGATAGAAATAGATAAGATTTATTAGTCTGCCAAATTTAATCGCGATGGTCAAAAAATTGCAACACCCAAACGGTTTTTTCTAAATTATGGAGGCGGAAGTGGGCGTGGCAACATATTAAAATATATGTATTCTGCGTAGATACTAAGCCAATATACATACTAAATTTTGTGACTTTAGCTTTGTTAGTTTTCGAAAAAATCAGCTTTGTTTAATTTTCGGGGGCGGAAATGGGCGTGGCAAAATTTTTAAATAGTCAATATCTGCTAAGCTAAGCTAGCTTACATACCAAATTTTATGTCGGTAGCTTACATAGTTTTTAAGAAAACCTGTTTTTTGTTAATTCCGTGGGCGGAAGGGAGCGTGGCAAAAATTTGAAACAAACCAGATAACTGTACATACTACACGAGACTGCATACCAAATTTGGTGGCTCTAGCTCTTATAGTCTCCGAGATCTAGGTGTTCATACGGACGGACGGACAGACGGACATGGCTAGATCGACTCGGTTGTTGATCCTGATCAAGAATATATATACTTTGTTGGGTCGGAGATGCTTCTTTCTGCCTGTTACATACATTTTGGCGACTTTAATATACCATTTCACTCTATGGGTGTATGGTATAAAAAGAAAGGAAGATGATTTTTTTTAGAGAATGGAACTATGGGATTTAGAGGCAAGAGACCCAAGCAAACCGCTTGAAAGGAAGAGACTACCAATTTATGAGTGAACCTATGTAAATTTCTATTTCCCGTTACTAAAGCAAAAAAAAACATAGTAACAGAACGCAGATTTTAAGAGTAGTCCCCAGTGATAAATTAAATTATTACTCCCAAATTCATTTAGAGTAACCCGAAAAGAAAAATTATTTATAAATTGATTTAAAAAAAAAAAAATATATATCAAAAAAGCTAACATCGGCTATGCCGAAGTTTATATACCCTTGCAGTCCTTGGTAATAATAATTTTACATGTTCAAAATTTGTTTTCTGCAACTCAATTCATCAATATACAAACAAAACAATTTTACTCTCTATTTTACAATTTGTTGTTCTTCTTCCCTTATTCCCAAAGCAAAGCAACGCACGCATGTTGGCGAATGTGGAAGTACCTGTCTCATGAACCCTTTTACCTACTTAACGGCGTTTTGCATCAAAAGAAAGAGAGGGAAATAGTTGGGCTGTTGAAAACACAGAAACAGAAAAAAACACCTTTTTTGCAAGGCAACGAAGTCTATCTATTTTTAATCCGATTTTGATGAGCAATATCTCATTCGACAGGAAATTTAATTCACAATCTCATAGTTCAAGTGTAGTTATACTTTATTGTGTGTTAGTGGAGTAAAGTGACGTCAAGCAGAGAGACCAAAAAATTCCATACAAAATTGAATTTTTCAAATGGCTCCAAAATGGACCCTGGGGCCAAATTGAAAATTTGTGGTATGCAGTTTATCTTAGTTTTACTAGATCTAAAACTTTTTCTTTAAGTCCAAAAGGTGTACGATGAAATTTACAAATTTTGAAAATGTGTTTTTTTTTTTTGCCGGGTCCGAATTTGGGGGCTTTTTATCAAAACCCATTTAAAAAAAAAACCATTGGAGATATGCCCACGAAATTTACAGAACATCATCTCAATAGAATAACCAATTGAACGTTATAAATTAACATATCAAAACTTTTCACCAACATTAAGTAACAATCGAATGAAATCAGAATTTAAGGTCAAAAAAAAATGTACTCAAATAAATTGCCGCCACTGTATATAGAACTTTATGGGGTCGGATAATAATACCCTCTGCAAGGGTATAAAAAGAAGCAAATTTAATAACATTTGGTTGATTTGAAAACGCTATCAAATATTTAAAATGCCATTAACACATAGTTTTAAAGATTGCGAGGAGGCACCACGATCATCCTCATCACAAGTGTGTTTACAATTTATCTCAGACTTACACGAGAGGGCAACAACCAAGTGTATGCACTCATTCCATAGAAATTGTATAATTACTTATGTTTCGACAAATCAAGAATGTCCGGTATGCAAGTCTTTATGCCACCTTAGAGATGTACAAGTTAGAACTGAGTTGTCAACCAGTCAAAAACAAGGAACAGTTGCTAAAGTTCATAATACACGACAGCAGGCGCAAGCACACCTTTTATCTGGTCCAGAACCAATACAATACCAGCAATACCTGAAGAGACAACGCAGCAGCTAGTACATTGGCAGCAGCGATAGACTACGAAAGATTGTTTGAAAGAATAGAGAATCTTATAAATCAGAAGTTTGAGAGTTTGCAGACAAATGAAGCAGCAGCCAGCATGCAAGAATTAAATACGCAGGCTAGAGCACAATCTTCACCCAGAAATTCAGCGATTTCTACATCAAGTTTTAGGAGCGAAAAGGTTACACAGATTATCCAGAGTTGGGGTATAAAGTTCGACGGATCACAGAAAGGCAGTACCGTTCAAGAATTCTTGTACAGAGTGCGTGCATTAACTATGGATAGTTTAGATGGAGACTTTTCAGTAGTCTGTAATCTCATAGTTCAAGTGTAGTTATACTTTATTGTGTGTTAGTGGAGTAAAGTGACGTCAAGCAGAGAGACCAAAAAATTCCATACAAAATTGAATTTTTCAAATGGCTCCAAAATGGACCCTGGGGCCAAATTGAAAATTTGTGGTATGCAGTTTATCTTAGTTTTACTAGATCTAAAACTTTTTCTTTAAGTCCAAAAGGTGTACGATGAAATTTACAAATTTTGAAAATGTGTTTTTTTTTTGCCGGGTCCGAATTTGGGGGCTTTTTATCAAAACCCATTTAAAAAAAAAACCATTGGAGATATGCCCACGAAATTTACAGAACATCATCTCAATAGAATAACCAATTGAACGTTATAAATTAACATATCAAAACTTTTCACCAACATTAAGTAACAATCGAATGAAATCAGAATTTAAGGTCAAAAAAAAAATGTACTCAAATAAATTGCCGCCACTGTATATAGAACTTTATGGGGTCGGATAATAATACCCTCTGCAAGGGTATAAAAAGAAGCAAATTTAATAACATTTGGTTGATTTGAAAACGCTATCAAATATTTAAAATGCCATTAACACATAGTTTTAAAGATTGCGAGGAGGCACCACGATCATCCTCATCACAAGTGTGTTTACAATTTATCTCAGACTTACACGAGAGGGCAACAACCAAGTGTATGCACTCATTCCATAGAAATTGTATAATTACTTATGTTTCGACAAATCAAGAATGTCCGGTATGCAAGTCTTTATGCCACCTTAGAGATGTACAAGTTAGAACTGAGTTGTCAACCAGTCAAAAACAAGGAACAGTTGCTAAAGTTCATAATACACGACAGCAGGCGCAAGCACACCTTTTATCTGGTCCAGAACCAATACAATACCAGCAATACCTGAAGAGACAACGCAGCAGCTAGTACATTGGCAGCAGCGATAGACTACGAAAGATTGTTTGAAAGAATAGAGAATCTTATAAATCAGAAGTTTGAGAGTTTGCAGACAAATGAAGCAGCAGCCAGCATGCAAGAATTAAATACGCAGGCTAGAGCACAATCTTCACCCAGAAATTCAGCGATTTCTACATCAAGTTTTAGGAGCGAAAAGGTTACACAGATTATCCAGAGTTGGGGTATAAAGTTCGACGGATCACAGAAAGGCAGTACCGTTCAAGAATTCTTGTACAGAGTGCGTGCATTAACTATGGATAGTTTAGATGGAGACTTTTCAGTAGTCTGTAACTGGAAAAGCTCGAGATTGGTATTGGAGATACCGTAAAGAAATTACTCAAGTAGAATGGACAGATTTTTGTGACAAACTCAAAAGACAATATCGTGATAATAAGGATGATGATTTAATTTTCGAAGAAATAAGAAGCTGGAAACAAAAGATTGGAGAATCATTTGATCATTTTTATGAAGATGTAATATCCATTGTTAGTAGGCTTTCGGTTCCATTAGAAGAGGATAGACTAGTGCAGCAGTTGCAGCGTAACCTCATACCGGAAGTGCGTGAAGCATTGTTATATATATCTACCCATTGTTATATGTCACATCTACGACAGCTAGTTCAAAGAAGAGAAAATTTATTAGGAGAGACTCTAATCAAGCGCCCGATCAAGAGTGTAAATTTTTCTAAGCCTGTTTTCAAGTCCGTAGCTGCAGTACTAGAGACCGCAGAACATGATTTTTGGAAAGTTTTCAAATTGGCCCCGGGTGTAATTTCCTCGATTGAAACTTCAAATAGCAACGTGGCCAAGATTACCAGAGAAAGGCGGTGAGGAAAAGTTTCCGCTGACAGCAGAAGAAGAAAAACGTTTAGGCGGAATAATAAGTTTATTTCCAGACTTTGAAAGGCAAGGCCTCGGAAGAACAAAGCTTCTGCAACATCATATAGAGGTAGGCAATGCCACCCCAATTAAACAGCGATTTTATCCAGTTTCACAGGCGGTTGAAAAGGTTACGTTTCAGGAGATCGATAGAATGTTAGAGCTATGAGTTATTGAGAAGTCAAATAGTCCTTGGAGTTCGCCCATGCGTTGAGTGATTAAACCCGGAAAAATTCGTTTATGCTTAGATGCACGACGTATTAACGACGTTACCAAAAAAGACGCATACCCACTGCCCAGCATCAACGGAATTTTTGCAAGTCTACCAAAAGCTAACATCATCTCGAAAATAGATTTGAAGGATGCTTTTTGGCAAATAAGTTTGAGTGATGAATCAAAAGCAATCACAGCATTGTATCATTTTGTGGTCATGCCATTTGGTTTGTGTAATGCCGCGCAAACAATGTGTAGACTAATGGATGAAATAATACCCCCCGAATTAAAATATTGTAGTTTTGGATACTTAGACGATTTATGTGTAGTATCAGAAAGCTATGAGGAACATCTAATTGTTTTAGCTAAGCTAGCTGAGCAATTTCGAATAGCGAACGTGACTTTAAATGTGGCAAAGAGCAAATTTTGTGTCACAAAAGTTGCATTTTTAGGATATATAGTTGGCAATGGAGGAATTTCAACTGACTCATCAAAAACAGACGCGATTCAGTCATGGCCAATTCCGAAAACAGTTAAACAAGTAAGAGCGTTTATGGGAGTAGTCGGATGGTATAGACGATTTATACCTAACTTTTCAGATATTATTTTTCCAATCACCGAGCTTCTGTCGTCGAAAAAGAAATTTGTCTGGAACGAGCAAGCTCAGGAATCCTTTGAAAATCTTATATCTGCATTGACTTCAGCTCCAGTGTTGCAGAACCCGAACTTAGAACGGAAGTTCTATGTGCATTGCGATGCGAGTGATGTCGGCATAGGCGCTACGTTAGTTCAAATCTCAGACGAAGGAGATGAAAAACCAATTGTATTTATGTCCAAGAAACTGAGTTCAGCTCAACGAAACTACAGTGTAACTGAGCGGGAATGTTTAGCAGCACTAGAAGCAATCGATATGTTTAGATGCTATATTGAGATGCAGGAATTTGAATTGATTACTAATCATGCGAGTCTTTTATGGCTAATGAAGCAACCTAATTTGAAGGGACTGTTGGCTAGATGGGCCATGAAATTGCAACAAGAATTGCAATCAGAATTTGAAAAAAAGTTTTTAGATAGTCTGGGAGAGTATCCAGATATACGAGTAGAAGATGGTTTTGTCTATATACAAACTGAACATGATGATGGAAATTTAGAAAATCAAGAATCGAGATGGAAACTGTGGATTCCATCTGGTTTGACGACTGAAGTCATATCCAGTGCTCATAATAGTGTTATATCAGCACATGGAGGAATAGCTAAGACCCTAGAATTAATAAGGAGATTATTGGCCAGGCATGGTGTCACAAGTGAGAGATTATGTACGTAACTGTGATATTTGCAAGTCTACCAAAGTCCCGAATTACATTTTAAAACCGCCGTTGGGAAAGCCAGCAGTTTCAATGCGTCCTTTTCAAAGGTTATACATAGACCTGCTCGGTCCATATCCACGCAGTAAGCGAGGCCATATTGGAGTGGTAATAGTTTTGGATCACTTTTCCAAATTTCATTGGCTGTGTCCGTTGAAGAAATTGACATCTCGTTTAATACAGGAGTTTCTTCAGGATCACATTTTCTTTATGTTTGGTATTCCGGAAATCCTAGTGAGCGATAACGGAGCACAATTCAAAGCGGTCGAATTTAACGCATGGCTAACGAAGCTTGGTATTAAGCATTTATATACAGCGTTGTATTCACCTCAAGCCAACGCCTCAGAACGGGTGAATCGATCAATCATAGCAGCGATTAGAGCTTATCTTAACAATGATCATAGAGAGTGGGATGAACATATTCCAGCAATTAGTCTTGGTCATCATGCGAGCATTAATTGTTCTCCATATCATACAGTTTTCGGCTTTGATATAGTCTACTAAGTAAGTTCAATTTATTAAATGAATCAATTAATCCCCTTAAGAAAGACGATCAATTGCAGTTGCTGAGAAAAGGAATAAAACAGCAAATTGCATCAGCAGCAGATAAAAACGCCAAGCAGTATAACTTGCGCACTAGGCAAATTCATTTTAGGATAGGCCAAGAAGTATTCAGAAGAAACTTCAGCCAGAGTAATTTTCAGAAAAATATGAATGCGAAATTCAATCCGCAATGGGTGAAATCTAGAGTTAGGGAATGTTTAGGGAATTGTTATTACGTTTTAGAAGACGTTCAAGGGAAATTGCAAGGAACATATCATGGCAAGGACATTAAACAATGAGGGTTTTCAGACTAATTCTCCGAGAAAACTCTAGAATTCGTCTGTGGTTGTGGAGGTGCCTTGATTAAAACTTGCAGCTCAAAAAAAAAAGAAGAAAAGAAAAAAAAAAAAGAAAAGAAACATAGGATGGCCGGAATTTAAATGACCCGCGTATGCACTGCTTGATTGCAGAAAGAAAGTTCACCACAGTGGTACATTTCTTTTTCCCATTATGCCAATAACGGATAATGTCACTTTGACAATTAACTTCGGGTCTAAATGAAGATCAAAGCTAGGCCTAGAGCATAGGCGAACTGTCTTGATAAATTCTTTTCAAATTGGCAACCGAGCGAAACAGTCCTTTTGCAGGAAGTGATAAAATTAATAGTTCATTTTTTTTTTTGTGTTGTTAAAGTAACACAAGTAAATTTTTAATCCGAATGTCAAGAATGACAAAGACTATACAGAGAGAGAGAGAGCTTAAATAGAGTGCATACAGAGAGAGAGCACAGAGCGAGAACGTAGAGGGAGAGTACGGGAGTCTTGTTGGAGAAGCCGCGACGATCGGACGTCTTTGGAAGAACATCATATACATATATATAATTTGTATGAGCTCGATCAAATTTAAGCTGTAATAAACGTATCCAATAAATCGGTATCTTGACAAATCAGTAGTGGGATACGAAGACACACGGCTTTCGGAAAAGACGGAATAATTTATTTCATAAGTGATGAAATAAATTTAAGAATCCAACGAGACAAGGGAAAAAGACAACTGCAAAAGTGCAAAACGGTCACGATTTCCCGAAAGAGTAAAAGAGATATCTATAGGTCAACGAAACAGTGGAAGAAAGACAAAACGGCAAAGAAGCAAAACGGTCACGAAACTTCCAAAGCTGTAAAAAGACAAGGGTACATACAAGAAAAAAAAACGCGGGAAAAGACGCAACGGCATTAATCGCAAGACGGTCACGAATTCCCAAAGTAACGGAAAAAGGTTTGCACGGATTTCATGGGGAGGCAAACATCGACGTAGAAATCTCCACGAGAAAGGCAATCACAGAAAAGACGGAAAAAGTCCATACCTAACTATCGAATGTATCGATAGCACTTATCGATAAACCAATCGAGGGAAAGGTCCAGATCTAAAAAGCACGGAAAAAAAAAAAGAAAAGAGACAATTGACTAGAAAAAAAAAAGTTAAGAAAATGTTGGTGAAATTATCTACACTACAAGTGGCGGAGTTGGATATTATTTTACAGACAAATAATATTCATGTAAATGGTAACAAACAAGCCAAGATTGATGAAATTACGACAATTCTAGGAACGGACCAAATAAACACCGACGAATACGATTTCAACCAGCAAAATAGTACGATGCAGAGACAAATGGATGAACTGAAACAAATGGTAGCAGATTTATCGCAAGCTGTGTCAACGATCAACGTACGAACACAAAATCTGATGACGGAACGACAGGAGCGTGCAAATGAACCCGCAAGGTCGGAGGAAAACCATCAGCACGACGTAGTCGAGCAACAATCTATGGGACAACGAATAAGTCCACGGGACTACAAGAGTAATACATCGATAAAAGATGTTATAGGAATGCTTCCCGAATTTGACCCAATAAAAGGAGCAGTGAATTCGCAACAATTTTTGGACAAAGTAGAACAGTTACAGATCGTGTATGAGTGGAGAGATGCCACCATATTGTTTGCTGTACAGCAGAAACTAAGAGGTGTAGCTAAAGACTGGTTGGATTCACAAAGACTATATCAGACTTGGAGTCAATTTAAGGATGCACTACTAAAGGATTTTCCAAGTGTAGTTAATATATCAGATGTTTACAGGCAAATGATGCGCCGCAAGAGAAAGCATAACGAAACGTTAATTGAATACTTCTACTCAATGATGGCGATAGGTCGAAAAGGTAATATAGACGATAAATCCATCAACTCATATATTATCAACGGATTAAATCAGCAAGAGTCAACAAAAGCTTTACTAGCCATGAATTTATGTACATGTGCAGAATTGTTTCGGTCACTGGAGAATATGAATTCTTCATCCGTATGGCAGTCATACCGTACGGCGGAATACGCATCGTCAGATACCGCAAAGACCATGGAGGTTAACAAGGATAATAATGCTAAGGGTCCAAAATGCTTTAATTGTAATAATATTGGACATATCGCAGCCAAGTGTCCGGTTGAATCGAAAAAGCCAAGATGTTCGTTTTGCTCTAAGATAGGACATGAAGGAAAAGATTGCAGACTTAAGCGGTCAACGGTGTCGAAAGTTGATAGCATAAAGGATAAGAAGCGTCCCCCAATCTTGAAGAAAATACTTATTGAAGGACATGAATATGAGGCGTTTGTAGACACAGGCAGTGACAATACATTCATGCAAAAGTCTCAGGTACCGATCGACGCAGTTCTACAGGTTATGACCAATTCTTTCAGAGGTTTTGGAGGAGGAATTGTTGAGTCAAAGGAATGCCTGTTAACGGAGATCGTTTGGGATAACAAGCGAATAGATGTATGCATCTACGTAGTTCAAGATAAAGAACTTAATTATGCAGTCCTCTTAGGAAGGGATATTTTGTGTGCAGAGGATGAGACAAAGGTCGAAACGAAGTCAACTAATTCTCCGACGGAGGTAAAATGCGAGTTTGATATCGGCGCTGAGGTTGACGATCCTCAGCGCAAACAGGTGAGTGATCTATTGAACGCTTATACAGAATGCTTTGCCGAAGATTTTTCAAATATTGGCAGATGCAAATCAACAAAGATGGAGATCAAAGTAACAACCACGAATCCAATTGTGGGACGGCGATATCAAGTACCATTTGCAAAAAGAGATGCATTACGAACAGTAGTAGATGAACTTCTGAAGTACAACATAATCCAACGAAGCACATCACCACATGCAGCATCCTCGATTTTGGTGCCCAAACCCAATGGAGAACATCGCTTATGTGTTGATTTCAAAACCCTCAACGCAGTCACAGTAAAGCAACACTACCCGATGCCAGTCGTAGAAGAGCAATTGGCAAAGTTAGCAGGAAATCATTTCTTTACAACGCTGGATATGACGTCTGGATATTATCAAATAGAAATGAGCAACGAGAGCAACGAGAGCAACGTCTGGATATTATCAAATAGAAATGAGCAACGGTTAAATCCGAGGGATTAACTCTACGTCCATCTAAGTGCAAGTTCATGAAAAAAGAAGTCAAATTTCTAGGTCATATTGTTACTGGTAAAGGAATTCAACCAGGAAAAAAAAAGACACAATGTATAGCTGAATATCCGCAGCCAACGAATGAAATAGAAATACGGAGATTTTTGGGAATTACTGGATTCTTCCGTAAATTTGTTCCAAATTATAGCATAATAGCACAACCATTGAGTATGCTTTTAAAGAAAAAACAAAACTTTATATGGACACCTGATCAAAATGAAGCTTTCAATCGTTTAAAAGAAGCTATTACAACGGAACCAGTCTTAACGCTATATGACCCAACGAAATATCATGAAGTGCATACGGATGCGAGCACCACAGGAATTTCAGCAATACTATTTCAACAGGAAGACGAGGATATCAAGCCGGTATTTTACTTCAGTAGACTTTGTACGGATTCTGAAAGTCGGTATTGAAGCCATGCACTGGAAGTTTTAGCTATAGCCGAATCATTGGAAAGATTCCGGGTATACCTTCTTGGATCTCAATTTTCAGTAATAACGGATTGCAACGCTGTAGCAACATTAAAGAACTCAACCGCTCTTCAGCCGCCTATTGCGCGATGGTGGCTCAGACTCCAAGAAATCGACTTCATATGTAAGCACCGACCGGGCTTAGATTTACCACATGTAGATGGAATGAGCAGACAACCAGTACTTAAGGAACAAAGCAGCATTATGGAAACAGATGGCATATTTAAAGTCATCCTAATAGATGATGACTGGGTGTATACCATGCAAAAGCAAGATCCAAAGCTAAAGCAAATTTTTGAAATATTTCAAATGAAAGATAAAAGTGCTGATTGGAAGCAAATAAAAAACGATTATGTCATTTCTAAAAGCAGGTTACTAAGAAAAACAGATAAAGGCGATAAATTAGTAGTTCCTTAAGCAGTTCGTTGGAGAATTACTAAAAGCAACCACGATGACGAGGTCAGTACAGTGCGCAGAAGACAATGGAACGAATTGGTCGTTATTTTTGGTTCCCGAGGATGAGGAAATTTATTAAGTCATATATAGACTCATGTCCCGAATGCTGTATCAATAAAATAAAAGGAGGAAAACCAGATGGAGAAATGCACTTGCAGGACGTAATACCGATGCCATTCCGGACAATAAATATCGATCATATTGGACCATTTCCGAAAAGCAAGAGCGGAAATATTTACATTTTGGTGATAGTATGCGCATTCACCAAGTTCACCATATTAGTCGCAACACGCAACACAAAGACCATCCCAGTTATTAAAGCGCTTTCGCACATGTTTGGTATTTTTGGACAACCATTACGTATCATATCAGATAGAGGTACTTCGTTTACATCAAAGGAATTCAAAGATTTTGTGCAAAACTATGGCATACAACATATTAAAACAGCAGTGCGCACACCACGCGTCAACGGTCAAGCTGAGAGAATGAATAAAACACTACTAAACGCGCTGAAAACAAGTACGGATAAAAACAAGGATTGGGATCAACAGTTGTTCAACATACAGTGGAGTATGAATACAAACGTGAATTCAACGACAAAATTTTCTCCGAACGATTTGGTATTTAATTTTAATCCCAAAGATGTATCGTATAACCGAATTATACAAGCAATGACGGTAGACCAGTTTGAAGAAACGGATGTACAACTAAATCGTCATCAAGCGGCAGAAAATATAAAAGCTGAACAGGAAAAATGGAAAAAAAGATTCGACTTGAAGCATGCCAAACCTCAAAAATTTGAAGTAGATGATTTAGTAGTCATTGACTATGTACCGATGGCTACAGGAGACACTCATAAATTAGACCCAGCGTTTAAAGGACCGTACGTCGTAACGAAAGTTTTAGGAAACGATCGCTACATTGTAGAAGACCTACCCGATCGTTCAGTATCTCAACGACGTTACAGTAATGTAATATCGAGCGATCACATGAAACCATGGTGTGTTTTGATTCCGGGTCTAGACATCGAAAAAGAAGGCTACGACTACATAGGAATCAACGAAGAGGGGTCAGGAGAGGCCGGATGTCAAGAATGACAAAGACTATACAGAGAGAGAGAGAGAGCTTAAATAGAGTGCATACAGAGAGAGAGCACAGAGCGAGAACGTAGAGGGAGAGTACGGTATATATATATATACGCCATATATGTATATGATTTTTTTTGTTAGACAAATATAAAGCCCAAATTTTGGTATCGATGATTTCCAAAGCCGGAATTCCAAGATATTTATGTTGGATAGTGCAAGCAGCGAAGAAGTTATTCACCAAAGGGGACGAAGCAATTACATTGGCGACCATCTGATCAGACAAATTTCGTTACCGGCAAGTGCTAGGCAAGCGGTGAGAAGCGGTGAGAGACAAACGGCAGAAAACCCAAAGGGCAAAGCCCAAAGAAAATCTATCAAAGTTAAAAAAGTGAAGAATGTTGAAAACGAGTGAAAAACGGTCTAACCAGGGTGAAAAGAAAGTTAAAAGGCCAGATGAAAAATGTTGAAAACGAGTGAAAACGAAAAGTGTTATTTTTTTTTGTTAAAATATGTATATAAGCACCGCAGTATGTCTATCTCTTTCTTATTATTCTCGAATGATCCGATCTGTGAATTGTAACAGACATTCTTTCATTTCTGCTTTACATTCTTTTTCTCGCTGCCTGCACTGCAGCGAATATTCTTATGCATAAGTTTAGTCTCTAATAAACCTCTACTCGAATAGTTTAAGTCTAGGTAATGTTATATAATCGAAAGTAAGAACAAGTGCATGAGAGGTTGCAAGTAATAATCAGTAATAGTAATAATAATAATGTGCAAGTAATAATAAGTAATAATAATAATGTGCAAGTAATAATTAGTAATAGTAATAATAATAATGTACAAGTAATAATTGGTAATAAGAAAGAGAAAACAGTGGGAGTGAAGCAAGTGGAAAAAAAAAGGCGAACAAATTTGCAAAGAAGAAAACGTCGCGAGGTAACATACACTGAAAATGAGAAAAAAAGTAAAGACATAAATAAATTAAAAAAAATTAAGCAGAATAAAAGCAAGAATAAAATCTAATGAAAAATTGAAAGGTCAAAAAAAATCTATAACAAAAAAAAATTAAGAAAGTGAAAACATAGAAGAAAAGAAGGCCTTCGTCGGACGCTACAAGGGTGAGTTTTTCTACTAAATTTTTTTGTTACCAAATTTGTATATTAAGCGAAGTCGGAGAGATTAAGCAAGTGTATTCAATGCAAAGACAAGAGCGAAAACAATTGTCGTTGCTTACCTCCACTCCGTTTGCCCCACTATATATTTTATATACTTCTAATGTTGTTTCAAATAAAATCATGCGTAAAGAAAAGAAATAAGAATGAAATGAAAAGTGAAAAGAATCAAAAATATAAGAAAGAGTGAATAGATATGCATAAATTTTTGGTTTGAAGACGTTTTGTATGCGAATTTATATGCTGCATATGGGACGACGCATATGGCGTGACGTTTTGCTTTTGCACAATAAAATTATGCCGAGTGCTTAGAATATTTTTTTTTGATTTTGGATTTATTAATCTTTGAATATGAATCGTTATGCGGTAAAGTTTCGAGCTATATATTTTTTTAGAAATTACAAATTAATATGTTGATCATTTATGAAATTGTAAATTTTCTTATATATTATAGAATGGTTTTGGGTTTTTTTTTTATGAGTTAACTTTGTTCTCAGAGATACAACTGAATGAAATATTAGATTTTAAGAAATGAATGATTGTGGAAAATTTAATTTAAGTGAATGATAATGATATTTATAATGAGGTAATTTTCTGAATTTTCTTTTTGGGCAATCTAATGTGAATAAGGACGTTTGTTTTGAGATTTTCCACTAGCGCTGAAAGGAAAATCATGGTAGGGTGGGTAGAGAGCGCGGCTGTAAATTCACCTATGCAGCCAACACTAGGACTATTTTTTTCTATTCTTTTCTCTCTATTCTATTTCGAGTTTCAGCACAGGGACTTTATTTAAAGTTGCTGACGTGTGAGTGGGTGAAACACATTCGTCAAAGAACCACCCCAGCCGATTGTCATGCTAGCCGCATTAAGAATCCCGCAGATGAATCGAGTAAACACCAAGATAGGCCTCACACAATAACGTATAGTTGCCGATTGCAATGGTTGGTAAGCCTTTGTGGTTTCGTATTTGTGGATATTTAGTTGCCCATCAACAGCATTGAGGCGTTGTACGTTTCAACAGCAGCGATCAAATCCATGGTATTCAGTTACATAAGTTCTTGGACGCCAGCGAATTGGCATACGCAGCAGTCTGTAACCTCCGCCAGGGGGAAAGAACCTATCTCAGCTTCGTGGCCTCCAAGGCAAAAGTGACACCGTTGAGTCCACTATCTATACCAAGGATGGAACTGCTGGCCGCAGTGGTCACATGGCTACACGGTCCAGACTATTTGCTGCAGGATCAACACGAGTGCCCAAAATGCGATGATCTGGGGCCACCAAGCAATGCTGAAGTCAGGCATAACATACTCTTCATGGACAATTCGCCGATGGAGCTAAAACTTAACGCTTAACGCTGAAACTTAACGCGCCGACCTGGCTGTGTTTAAGTAAAATTTTAGATTTTCGTATTCGATATCTAAAATTTTTTCAATATTACGATTGCAATAAAGTATTAATTATTCACTTCTTGCTAGCAGTTGTCTTGGCTTTTTGCCTTCTTGACGGTAGCAGGAGCAGCTGCCTTTTTGGTTGGCTTTTTTGGTTTAGCCGATGATACGGCAACTGTTTTAGCTTTTGGCTTAGTTGAACTCGACTTAGATTTCGATGCGACAGGTTTGGATTTTACAGTTCCTGTTTTCTTAGCATCCTTTACCTTTACCTTTTCACTTTTCTTTTTATTGGCTGTCTTTTTGGTTGCGACTGCCTTTTTGGCCTTTGGTTTCTTATCAACAGAGCCAGCACCAGTTACTTTTTTGCTACCGATTGCTTTCTTTTTAGCTGCTGCTGAGTTACCTTTTTCGGTTTACTTTTCTTTTCTACAGAGGCAACCTTTGGCTTCGGTTCCTCTTTAGCGGCAGCAGACAGTTTAAATGAACCAGAGGCACCCTTTCCTTTTGTTGGGTCTTAAGACCCAAGGCTATATGACCCAACGAAATATCATGAAGTGCATACGGATGCGAGCACCACAGGAATTTCAGCAATACTATTTCAACAGGAAGACGAGGATATCAAGCCGGTATTTTACTTCAGTAGACTTTGTACGGATTCTGAAAGTCGGTATTGAAGCCATGCACTGGAAGTTTTAGCTATAGCCGAATCATTGGAAAGATTCCGGGTATACCTTCTTGGATCTCAATTTTCAGTAATAACGGATTGCAACGCTGTAGCAACATTAAAGAACTCAACCGCTCTTCAGCCGCCTATTGCGCGATGGTGGCTCAGACTCCAAGAATTCGACTTCATATGTAAGCACCGACCGGGCTTAGATTTACCACATGTAGATGGAATGAGCAGACAACCAGTACTTAAGGAACAAAGCAGCATTATGGAAACAGATGGCATTTTTAAAGTCATCCCAATAGATGATGACTGGGTGTATACCATGCAAAAGCAAGATCCAAAGCTAAAGCAAATTTTTGAAATATTTCAAATGAAAGATAAAAGTGCTGATTGGAAGCAAATAAAAAACGATTATGTCATTTCTAAAAGCAGGTTACTAAGAAAAACAGATAAAGGCGATAAATTAGTAGATCCTCAAGCAGATCGTTGGAGAATTACTAAAAGCAACCACGATAACGTAGGTCATTACAGTGCGCAGAAGACAATGGAACGAATTGGTCGTTATTTTTGGTTCCCGAGGATGAGGAAATTTATTAAGTCATATATAGACTCATGTCCCGAATGCTGTATCAATAAAATAAAAGGAGGAAAACCAGATGGAGAAATACACTTGCAGGACGTAATACCGATGCCATTCCGGACAATAAATATCGATCATATTGGACCATTTCCGAAAAGCAAGAGCGGAAATATTTACATTTTGGTGATAGTATGCGCATTCACCAAGTTCACCATATTAGTCGCAACACGCAACACAAAGACCATCCCAGTTATTAAAGCGCTTTCGCACATGTTTGGTATTTTTGGACAACCATTACGTATCATATCAGATAGAGGTACTTCGTTTACATCAAAGGAATTCAAAGATTTTGTGCAAAACTATGGCATACAACATATTAAAACAGCAGTGCGCACACCACGCGCCAACGGTCAAGCTGAGAGAATGAATAAAACACTACTAAACGCGCTGAAAACAAGTACATATAAAAACAAGGATTGGGATCAACAGTTGTTCAACATACAGTGGAGTATGAATACAAACGTGAATTCAACGACAAAATTTTCTCCGAACGATTTGGTATTTAATTTTAATCCCAAAGATGTATCGTATAACCGAATTATACAAGCAATGACGGAAGACCAGTTTGAAGAAACGGATGTACAACTAAATCGTCATCAAGCGGCAGAAAATATAAAAGCTGAACAGGAAAAATGGAAAAAAAGATTCGACTTGAAGCATGCCAAACCTCAAAAATTTGAAGTAGATGATTTAGTAGTCATTGACTATGTACCGATGGCTACAGGAGACACTCATAAATTAGACCCAGCGTTTAAAGGACCGTACGTCGTAACGAAAGTTTTAGGAAACGATCGCTACATTGTAGAAGACCTACCCGATCGTTCAGTATCTCAACGACGTTACAGTAATGTAATATCGAGCGATCACATGAAACCATGGTGTGTTTTGATTCCGGGTCTAGACATCGAAGAAGAAGGCTACGACTACATAGGAATCAACGAAGAGGAGTCAGGAGAGGCCGGATGTCAAGAATGACAAAGACTATACAGAGAGAGAGAGAGAGCTTAAATAGAGTGCATACAGAGAGAGAGCACAGAGGGAGAGTACGGGAGTCTTGTTGGAGAAGCCGCGACGATCGGACGTCTTTGGAAGTACACCATATACATATATATAATTTGTATGAGTTCGATCAAATTTAAGCTGTAATAAACGTATCCAATAAATTGGTATCTTGACACAAATAAATACAAGCCATCCTTCATGGTTTTGAATCGGTGATAAAAAGAAACCAATTATGTTGGTGTTCTCTATTTCAAGATATACTTCTTGAGTAAGTGTTAATTTTTTTTTTGATTGAATAAAATTTGGTAATTTTGCAAATAAAATTTTTGCACGCAGATTTGCCAAGTCTCGGTATGTTCGTTCATAATGCCAAAATAAGGAAATTAAAATGTATTGCTTTGATTAAGTAGAAGGTAATTATACAGCTCTAGAAAAAAAAACGCATTAACGACATTCATATTCATCCCATATATGTATATGATTTTTTTTGTTAGACAAATATAAAGCCCAAATTTTGGTATCGATGATTTCCAAAGCCGGAATTCCAAGATATTTATGTTGGATAGTGCAAGCAGCGAAGAAGTTATTCACCAAAGGGGACGAAGCAATTACATTGGCGACCATCTGATCAGACAAATTTCGTTACCGGCAAGTGCTAGGCAAGCGGTGAGAAGCGGTGAGAGACAAACGGCAGAAAACCCAAAGGGCAAAGCCCAAAGAAAATCTATCAAAGTTAAAAAAGTGAAGAATGTTGAAAACGAGTGAAAAACGGTCTAACCAGGGTGAAAAGAAAGTTAAAAGGCCAGATGAAAAATGTTGAAAACGAGTGAAAACGAAAAGTGTTATTTTTTTTTTGTTAAAATATGTATATAAGCACAGCAGTATGTCATTCTCTTTCTTATTATTCTCGAATGATCCGATCTGTGAATTGTAACGGACATTCTTTCATTTCTGCTTAACATTCTTTTTCTCGCTGCCTGCACTGCAGCGAATATTCTTATACATAAGAGGTTGCAAGTAATAATCAGTAATAGTAATAATAATAATGTGCAAGTAATAATAAGTAATAATAATAATGTGCAAGTAATAATTAGTAATAGTAATAATAATAATGTACAAGTAATAATTGGTAATAAGAAAGAGAAAACAGTGGGAGTGAAGCAAGTGGAAAAAAAAGGCGAACAAATTTGCAAAGAAGAAAACGTCGCGAGGTAACATACACTGAAAATAAGAAAAAAAGTAAAGACATAAATAAATTAAAAAAAATTAAGCAGAATAAAAGCAAGAATAAAATCTAATGAAAAATTGAAAGGTCAAAAAAAATCTATAACAAAAAAAAATTAAGAAAGTGAAAACATAGAAGAAAAGAAGGCCTTCGTCGGACGCTACAAGGGTGAGTTTTTCTACTTAATTTTTTTGTTACCAAATTTGTATATTAAGCGAAGTCGGAGAGATTAAGCAAGTGTATTCAATGCAAAGACAAGAGCGAAAACAATTGTCGTTGCTTACCTCCACTCCGTTTGCCCCACTATATATTTTATATACTTCTAATGTTGTTTCAAATAAAATCATGCGTAAAGAAAAGAAATAAGAATGAAATGAAAAGTGAAAAGAATCAAAAATATAAGAAAGAGTGAATAGATATGCATAAATTTTTTGTTTGAAGACGTTTTGTATGCGAATTTATACGCTGCATATGGGACGACGCATATGGCGTGACGTTTTGCTTTTGCACAATTAAATTATGCCGAGTGTTTAGAATATTTTTTTTTGATTTTGGATTTATTAATCTTTGAATATGAATCGTTATGCGGTAAAGTTTCGAGCTATATATTTTTTTAGAAATTACAAATTAATATGTTGATCATTTATAAAATTGTAAATTTTCTTATATATTATAGAATGGTTTTGGGTTTTTTTTTTTATGAGTTAACTTTGTTCTCAGAGATACAACTGAATGAAATATTAGATTTTAAGAAATGAATGATTGTGGAAAATTTAATTTAAGTGAATGATAATGATATTTATAATGAGGTAATTTTCTGAATTTTCTTTTTGGGCAATCTAATGTGAATAAGGACGTTTGTTTTGAGATTTTCCACTAGCGCTGAAAGGAAAATCATGGTAGGGTGGGTAGAGAGCGCGGCTGTAAATTCACCTATGCAGCCAACACTTGGACTATTTTTTTCTATTCTTTTCTCTCTATTCTATTTCGAGTTTCAGCACAGGGACTTTATTTAAAGTTGCTGACGTGTGAGTGGGTGAAACACATTCGTCAAAGAACCACCCCAGCCGATTGTCATGCTAGCCGCATTAAGAATCCCGCAGATGAATCGAGTAAACACCAAGATAGGCCTCACACAATAACGTATAGTTGCCGATTGCAATGGTTGGTAAGCCTTTGTGGTTTCGTATTTGTGGATATTTAGTTGCCCATCAACAGCATTGAGGCGTTGTACGTTTCAACAGCAGCGATCAAATCCATGGTATTCAGTTACATAAGTTCTTGGACGCCAGCGAATTGGCATACGCAGCAGTCTGTAACCTCCGCCAGGGGGAAAGAACCTATCTCAGCTTCGTGGCCTCCAAGGCAAAAGTGACACCGTTGAGTCCACTATCTATACCAAGGATGGAACTGCTGGCCGCAGTGGTCACATGGCTACACGGTCCAGACTATTTGCTGCAGGATCAACACGAGTGCCCAAAATGCGATGATCTGGGGCCACCAAGCAATGCTGAAGTCAGGCATAACATACTCTTCATGGACAATTCGCCGATGGAGCTAAAACTTAACGCTTAACGCTGAAACTTAACGCGCCGACCTGGCTGTGTTTAAATAAAATTTTAGATTTTCGTATTCGATATCTAAAATTTTTTCAATATTACGATTGCAATAAAGTATTAATTATTCACTTCTTGCTAGCAGTTGTCTTGGCTTTTTGCCTTCTTGACGGTAGCAGGAGCAGCTGCCTTTTTGGTTGGCTTTTTTGGTTTAGCCGATGATACGGCAACTGTTTTAGCTTTTGGCTTAGTTGAACTCGACTTAGATTTCGATGCGACAGGTTTGGATTTTACAGTTCCTGTTTTCTTAGCATCCTTTACCTTTACCTTTTCACTCTTCTTTTTATCGGCTGTCTTTTTGGTTGCGACTGCCTTTTTGGCCTTTGGTTTCTTATCAACAGAGCCAGCACCAGTTATTTTTTTGCTACCGATTGCTTTCTTTTTAGCTGCTGCTGATTGAGTTACCTTTTTCGGTTTACTTTTCTTTTCTACAGAGGCAACCTTTGGCTTCGGTTCCTCTTTAGCGGCAGCAGACAGTTTAAATGAACCAGAGGCACCCTTTCCTTTTGTTTGGATCATTTTACCATTTCCGACAGCTGACTTTAAGTACCTCTTGATAAATGGTGCAAGTTTCTGGGCATCGCACTTGTATGTGGCACTAATATATTTTTAGATTGCCAGTAGTGAGGAGCCACCACGTTCTTTTAAGTTTTTAATCGAAGCGTCTACCATTTGCTGAGTTGGTGGATGCGATGGTGGAGCAGTTGATTTTTTGGCCTTTGTTGACGACGCTGCCGATGTTTTTTTGGCAGCCACCTTCTTATCAACAGCCACAGGAGATGCTGATGTTGCTGCTACTGAATCAGACATTATACACTTTATTATCAAACAAATATATATCACCAAATACACTTTTAAATATAATGATTGTGTGAAAATTTCGCTATGACATAGGCCCTCATTCAAATGAGAATCGAAGCCGTATGAACATGTCTATGGTATTGGACGATTAAAATGTTAGTTTTGTTAAATAGTGCTCGTATAATGCTGTTTTCACTCTTAATAATAAGAAAATTTATAAAAAATATTTTCTCACAATATTAATAATTGTTGTAGAATTTATATTCCAATCTTTTTTTATATATAATTTCATGGATTCATTTTGAATAGGCAATCAAATTTCAACTATATGTATTACAGAATGCAATTTTCCCATGTAACCCTACATAAAAAACAGAAAAAATCAAAATTTTAAAAAAATTATTCATTTGTTATAAAATTTCAACAATTTACTTTAGATAATAATCAAAAAATTTAGAGTTATATAATTTATTCATATTCTAAAATTGTATTGTAATTGACTCTATGCGGTGAAAAATTACCAATTTTGCAAAGTGCATGCAATATTAGTTTTTTGCATTGAAAAAATAAAAATATTTATTAAAAAGAAATCAAAAAATTAACATTTATATAATTGTTTTTTTAATTAACTTTATTATTTAATTTGTTGCTAATGCCATAAACAGTGTGCTAAAATTTGAACTATTATAATTATTCCTGTTAATAGACCATCAATTGAAGAAATTTGTATACACTTTTCTTGTTAGCTAACAGGCAAAATAAAAAAAAAAGAGGGCGTCTAACGGTTAGACACGATAGAAGTGAAACCTTCCGTAAAACAAACTGAGAGAGAATGAGACGAAAGCAGCATTAGGAGCGGGATAATTATAGGTTCATTATAATATTGCTATAAAGGTCATGTTTTATTTTCTTCATTTTATTATTATTCATCCTCAATGTTTTCAATTTCAACAAATGATACGAGTGGCTTATGATAGCTAAAATATGATACAAATGCTTTGGTTTCGATGTTGTCAACATATCTTTGAAATACCGCGTCAATTGTTGTTTTTGATCGTGTTGTTGATTCAGTGCGATTGTTACACATTTTTCAACTGAATGTTGTATTGAGAAAGTCAATTAAAGGAACCGCTGTGTCCAATGCAAAATTTACGTTAAAATCGCCACTTAAAATCATTGGAACTTTATCGTAATCTTTTCTAAGTATCCGCGATACTTCTGGTGTATACTTTATTAAATTTTCATGAATGAATTCCGTGATGGTATTTATTGATTGATTGGGTGAAATATAAATTGCCACAATAAAAACTGTTTTTCCATTGCTCAATCTGGTTTCGCATGCACATGTTTCTCCCACTTTAGAGAGCTGAACAAACAGTGATTCTAGTTGCTGTGCATTCATTCATTATATATTTTGTGATACATTTTTATTTACTTTTTATACCCTTGCAGAGGGTATTGTAAAATTGGTCAGAAGTTCGTAACGCACAGATGGAGGCGTTTACGACCTGAGAAGCTGAGTTGATATAGCCATGTCCATCTGTCCGTCCGTCTGTGCGTATGCGTTTTACTCAGCCGTCTTAAGAGCTATCGGGATGAAATCTTTTTTTGGGGTTTTTTATTACCCGGGTAAGATAAAGTATGAAAATCCTTAGGATCGGACCACTATATCATATAGGTCTAGAAGAAAACATTTTGCGGACATGGCTATATCAACTCAGCTTCTCATGCTGATCAAGAATTTATATACTTTATGGGGTCGTAAACGCCTCCTTCTGTGCGTTACGAACATCTGACCAATTTTACAATACCCTCTTCAAGGGTATAAAAAGTAAATAAAAATGTATCTCAAAAAAATATATAAATATATAAAAAGCATTATGAAAAACTTCGACCAAGCTAGGAGTCGAACCCCGGCCGCCCGATCGCCAAGCGAGCACACTAACTACAGAACTCGACGGCAATTTACAAAGTGTCGACGTGGCTCTGTTGTTAGTGTGCTCGCTTGGCGATCGGGCGGCCGGGGTTCGACTCCCAGCTTGGTCGAAGTTTTTCATAATGCTTTTTATTCATAATGCTTTCTATATATTTGCATCTCATTCTCTCGCAGGCTAAATACTATAAGATCTATATGTGTCTCTTTTTAGTGTCGCTTTTTCGTTTCATCGAGTCTCAAATCACTCCCAACGATTCTAAAGAAGTTTTCACTTCAATAATACAATAAATAATTATTAATCATTAATAAACTTTCACTCGTTGCAGAGGACGGACGTGTTTTTTTTGCGCTTATCAACTTTTATTTTTTCTCGCGATTGAATACTTTTATATAACTCTTAAATTATCGGTTTAATTAATAACAATTACAACATTCGAATTTTATTTTCATTTCGCGAATTCTTGCTGTCGTTTTTGTTTAAATTTAAATAAAATCAAAACTTACAACAATACTTGCATTAGCGGTGTTGTTGTTTTGTTTATCTCTTTTGCTTTTGTGTCTTCCGTTTTAACTAACTCTCGCGTTCTTGCGTACAAATTGTTGTTGCATGTGTTCAATTTGACGCGCTCTCCCGCTCTTTCCTATTCTTGATTGATTTGCGCTCTCGTCTTTTGCCTACCCGCGACTCTGTGATACGTGTTTTTGTTTTTGTGTTTTCATTTCTTTTTATTCTTTAGTTGTGAAGGCTTACTCTGCACATTAACCCTTGTGTCAGAACTGGTCAGTATATTCTTATACACAGATTTTTTACCTTTAGAATTTTTATTTTTTATTTTTTTGTATTTCCTTTTGTAATTAAATTAAACTTTTGATAAAATGGTTGTCTGCTCAAAAAATAATTGCATAGTTGCCACTAATGCGGTTGACTCCCATGATTATATTCTTTGTTGGTTGTGTGACAATGCGGTTCACGTCAAGTGTGCAGGTTACACAGGCAGAATCAAGGAGTCTATTGCTAAAGGTGGTGGCTTAAAATATGGATGTGATGCTTGCCGGGAGGTCGAGAATGAGATGCGCTCTTTCATGAGGCGGACTAGAGATAGTTTTGACACTTTAAGGGCAGGTTTTAATAAACTCCAAGCGGAGTTTACTGCGGTGGAGACTCAGTTCAGAAGTTTATCGCTTATGAATGAGTCTCCGAAACGTAAAAGGACAGTCCTTGGGGTGTTTCTGTATCTGTAGATCCGCCAGCGTCTCTTATCGTCCCCGACCGGTCTCATGCACCGTCCACTCCTAATGTACAGCAATTGATATCGTTTAAGAGCCGGTTGTGAATGCTATTAGTAATGAATTACCGGTATCCCTGGGAATGATCTCTTAAAAACGATGCCTATTGTAGTGTCCGATGTGTCTGGGCAATTACCCATTCCAATGGAAATTGCCGATAGTTCTAAAAGTATCGAGGGCCCCGTAAACAAGTTGACTGCTGCAGTGGGTGACTTGTCCAACGTTACTACTGCGGCTGACGCTTCGGGACCGCGGCCTCTCGTTGGCATACCACCAAAGAAACATATATTTGTTTCTAGGCTAGACCCTGTTGTCACATCTGATGATGTAATAGCCTATATTCGGAAGAAAGTTAACGTCTCGAATATTGCGGTGGAGAAGTTTAAATTTTCTTATTCTCGGGAATTTCGTCCTTTAAAATTAGTGTTTCTGCCAATATCTTCGACACTATATGTCGAGAAGATTTTTGGCCTAAACATATAATAGTTAAGGAATATACTGTAAAAAAGAAAAATCGGCAACCGATTCGCTTGCCTACAACAACAACTAATACTATTCCTGCCACATCAGCATCTGCTGGTGTGTCAAAAAACTAGCTTCGTCCCTTAACCTGGGTTACCAGAACGTTAGAGGACTGAAATCTAAACTTCCTAATCTCTATGTAGATAGTCTTTCTTTTGAGCATAACATTCTAGCTTTCACAGAGACGTGGCTAAAACCTGATATTGCTGATGCATCGGTTTTTTCCACAAACTTTTCTATTTTCAGACGTGACCGGATTTCTCGCATAGGTGGTGGCGTTCTGATAGCTGTGGATGCTGCTTTATCATCTGAAATGATTCAATTTTCTAGTACCCAGGAGATTGAGTTTGTCGGTGTTAAAGTAAATTTTAAATCTTTTAATGCTTTCATTACTTGTTCCTATATTCCACCATTGTCAGACATGGTGGTATATTTAAATCATTTAGAGGCAATTCAGTTTGTCTCCTCTTTAGTTTCGAGTCAAGACATGCTCATAGTTGTAGGTGATTTTAATTTACCCGCTTTAGCATGGTCACTAACAGATGAATCTACCACGTTGCTGCCCTCTTTGTCACATGACTTTATTGATGGCCTTCTAGGCTTATCTTTATCCCAAGTCAATCCTGTCTTAAATTCTAATGGAAAATCGTTAGATCTTATTTTTGTATTGGATTCTTCTTATTGTAGGTTTCTAGGATCGAACCATTTGTTCTTCCAGAAGACAAATTTCATCCTACATTAAATTTAAAAATTGATTTGCCCTTGCTTTCACCATTACTTGGTTCAAATGAGTTACCACTAACTAGGTGCTTTCGTAAGACTGACTTTGCCAGCCTTAATGAAAACATTGCTACTACCGATTGGTCTTATCTGTACAATTGTAGTGATATGAACTCGGCTGTTCGTTTTTTCTATGATACTCTGAATTCACTCTTTGATATTTGTGTGCCTCTTGGTAGGCTGGAGCGGCTTAACAAACCTCCCTGGTTCTCTCGCGAGCTATCCAATTTGAAAAATGTGAAGACACGATATTATAAGAAGTTCCAAAAAACACGTCGTTCATCAGATTATGCTCTGTATACAGTCGCTCGTTCAAAATTCATGATGCTTAATACACAATGCTATAAGAATTATCTTCAGCGGTGTAAGCTTCAGTTTTCTTCTGACCCTAAACAATTTTATAATTTTGTTAATTCTAAACGTAAGACCTCTGTGCACCCATCTTTTTTGTCTTTTCAAAATAAAAAAGCGAGCACTGATCAGGCAATTGCCGATATGTTTGCGAGTTTTTTCAAAACAACTTATTCCTCAACGGAATATCGAGCAAGTCCGTATCCTTATCATTTAAAAAAGGCTAATTGCATTTTCAATCCAGTGATTGATGAAAGTTCTATTCTTACCGAACTTAAATTAGTTAAACCTGTTTATTCTCCGGGGCCAGACGGTATTCCTGGATGTATACTCAGGTTCTGTGCAAACGCATTATGTAAACCCATTTTAAAATTGTTTCTATTGTCTGTAGAATCTTCCTCTTTTCCATCTATTTGGAAGGAGTCGTATATTATTCCTCTGCATAAAAATGGCAAAAAGTCCGAAGCCTCTAACTATAGGGGTATCTCAAAATTGTCCGCTATTCCGAAAGCTTTTGAGAAAATTATAACTTCTCAATTGCAACATTTTTGCAGCTCTATTATTTCGCCATCCCAACATGGGTTTGTGAAACGTAGATCTACAACCACTAACCTTTTAGAATTTACATCAATAATTATCAAGGGGTTCAAAAATGGTAAACAAACTGATGTCATATACACTGACTTCAGCAAAGCCTTTGATTCCGTTAATCATACCCTATTACTTTCTAAGCTGAGCGACATTGGGTTTCCACCCCTTTTCCTTTCTTGGGTTCGAGAATATTTAACAAATAGAAAACAGAAGGTACTTTTTAAGTCTTCTTTTTCCGTTTCCATTTCTGTGACTTCTGGTGTACCTCAAGGTAGTCATCTTGGCCCTCTGCTCTTCACACTATTTATTAACGATCTTCCATCAGTCATTGTTCATTCGCGTGTGCTTATGTATGCTGACGATGTCAAGCTTTGTCTTACTTATAAAGATACAGATTCATTTAGTCGGCTACAAGCTGATCTTAAAAACTTTCAATCCTGGTGCCAGTTTAATCTACTAAATCTTAACACTACCAAATGTAAGGTAATGACTTTTTTTCGTAACTCTCCTCAACTGGTCACTTATATTCTAAACAACAGCCCTTTAGAACGTCTAAATAATATGAATGATTTGGGCGTACTTATGGACCATAAGTTAAATTTTAACACCCATATTTCCACCACGGTCGCAAAGGCCATGAGTGTCCTGGGTTTCATTAAAAGATGGTCAAAAGAATTTGATGACCCCTATACAACTAAAGTTCTTTTTACTTCGCTTGTCCGTCCTATTTTAGAGTATGGATCTTGCATTTGGTCACCTCAATATGAGTCGCACCAGATTAGACTAGAATCCGTTCAAAAGCAGTTCTTGCTATTTGCTCTTCGTGGCTTAAGCTGGGATCGCAATGTCAATTTGCCTTCGTATTCTAGTAGACTTCTCTTGATTAACCTTCCGTCCCTAACTAACCGTAGAATTATGCTTGGTGTCATTTTTATGCACAAGCTCCTAATTGGTGATATCGACTCGCCTGAGTTATTAGCTCAGGTGAATCTGTCGGTACCATGTAGACGGAGTAGACATCCTTTAATACCTTTATCCCTTAGTCGTTGTTTTCTAACTATGCTATGCATGAACCTTTTAGGGTCCTCTGCTCTGATTACAATCTTCTATCCCCTGTAATCGGCTCAGAGTTTTCTATTAATATGCTTAAAACATCTATCCTATCCCATTTAGTTAATAGATAGCTATAGTATTATGTGTTTGTCTGTCTTTTCTATTGTGAATTTTGTCCACGCGATTCGTGCCGTGCGTTATACGGCTGCACCCCTCGGTCGGTCGGGTGGGAGGTGGGCAGTTATCTGCTTGGGCTCGCGCGTAACAGGCTTTGTCCTGGTGTCGTAGAGGCCACTTGAACGTACTGCGCATAGTATCGTCAACGTCCGCTAATCTGAAAAAAAAAAAAATCTTGCTAAGCCTAACAATTAAATTAAACGTGTAGGATGGAAAAAATTATTTTTTCTATTTTATTTTAATTTAGGTAATTTAAAAATCCAATATTGATTTTTATGCTTTTTATATTTATTATAAATTAATGTTGTATTCTTGCGCTTTTTGATTAGTATATACAAAATCAAAATTGATTAAGTTCAAATCGATATGTGTATAAATGTCAGACCTTTAAAAATATAAACAAAAATTATTGAATATTAAATCTGGATAATGTATATGACTAGTACATAACCATTATATGCCCAATATAACGGTTTTATAATAATTAAATGACATATATAATATATTTATACTCATAACCGAATAAAACACATTGAATAAAAAATCAAGTTTAATTTAGAAAATAATAATCTCAATATCGACATGACTAGTTTGTGGTCCTGAAAAGGACCGATTTGTATCAAAAATGCGCTTTGCGTTAAAATTGTGTTCGAAATAGTTACTCTGACGGTAACTACACGAGTAGATTTAATTTAAGCACGCTCGCCTCGAATACGTCTGGCTAGTTGAATATCCTTAGGCATTATGGCCACTCGTTTGGCATGGATTGCACACAAGTTAGTATCTTCAAATAGGCCAACCAAATAGGCTTCGCTAGCTTCTTGTAAAGCCATAACTGCAGGTCTCTGGAAAGGCATGTCGGTTTTAAAGTCCTGAGCGATTTCACGCACTAAACGCTGGAATGGCAATTTGCGAATGAGCAGTTCTGTGCTCTTCTGGTAACGACGGATTTCACGGAGGGCAACAGTACCGGGACGGTAACGATGTGGTTTCTTTACACCACCGGTTGCTGGAGCTCTCTTACGTGCTGCTTTAGTAGCCAGCTGCTTCCTTGGCGCCTTGCCACCAGTCGATTTTCGAGCAGTTTGCTTAGTACAAGCCATGTTTTCACTACACTTTTTATACCCTTGCAAAAAGGGTATATTAATTTTGGTCAGAAGTGTGCAACGCATAGAAGGATGCATCTCCAACCATATAAAGTATATATATTCTTGATCAGCACGACGAGACGAGTTCAAATAGCCGTCCGTCCGTCCGTCCGTCTGGATCAACGCAAACTCCTCTTAGACCGTAAGAGCTACAGAGCAAGGATACAATTTTGCATGTAAGCTTGTATATACTGCAGGCGTTGTATATCTCGGATTCAGCAGGATCGGATCACTATATCATATAGCTCCCATACAAATGATAAAGTCACGAACAATGACTTTTCTTAATAACTTTGTTATTTTCTGAGCTATTGTGAAATTTAATATTCGTGAGTTAATTACACATATAAACGACTGTGCTAAATTTGATCAAGATCGGGTGACTATATCATATACCTCCCATAGGAACGATCTTTCGAAAACAGTGACTTTTGTCAATAACTTCGTTACTTTTGACGCGATTGCTTTCAAATTAAACACATGTTAGTTTATTATATCTGTTAATGACTGTGCCGAATTTGATAAAGATCGGGTAACTATATCATATAGCTCCCATAGGAACGATCGGTGGAAAACAGTGACTTTGATCAATATCTTAGTTTATTCCTATGCTAAGATTGTAGGCCGTTCTTTCGGAAACATTAGCCTTTTTAGCTTAAACGTTTTTCCACTTTTGATGGCTATAGGTAAGGAAAGAGTTACCAAAAATGTTGCAAGGGTATACAAACTTTGACGCGGTCGAAGTTAGCCCCGGCCCTGTGGTTTTTTTTATGTTCACTCTTCACTGTTCAAAACACAATAAACAAGCCAGCTCGTTTGGTGCCTGCTTTTATAGCAAAATCAGGGTGGGTTAGAAAGAGAAAGAGAAAAAAACATTCGCGTTCACTTTCTGACGAAGCATCTGAGCGAGATGCAACATATTTCTTACTCTCTCGTGTTTTCTTGATTTTTGGTATAAATAGAAGCGATGGCAACACATACAGCATTAGTTTATTTCTGACTCTTGTGCAGTGCGTTTATAGTGAAAAGTGAAAAATAAAAATGACTGGTCGTGGCAAAGGTGGAAAAGGATTGGGAAAGGGTGGTGCTAAGCGTCATCGTAAAGTATTGCGTGATAATATTCAAGGTATCACGAAGCCCGCTATCCGCCGTTTGGCTCGTCGTGGCGGTGTGAAGCGAATTTCTGGTCTTATCATGAGGAAACTCGTGGTGTCCTAAAGGTATTTCTTGAAAATGTAATCCGCGATGCAGTAACCTACACGGAACATGCCAAAAGGAAGACAGTCACTGCGATGGATGTTGTATACGAATTGAAGAGACAGGGCCGCACTCTTTATGGATTCGGTGGTTAAAATATTTATAAACACCAAAATGTATTAACTACAAATTATGCCCTTCAAAAAATCGGTCCTTTTCAGGACCACTAAAGTTATTAATCAAAAGAGAAAAGAAAAAAAAATGGTATGTGTTCTTGTTTTATCAATTTTAAATTTTATAATAAAAAAAAATAGAACAGGTTTAATAATTATTTGAGTTTATAAATATGTATATACAAAAAAATAAAAATTAATAAAATTATTATTCAAAAAAAAAAAAAAAGCAACAAAACACAAAGAATTTATGCACAAAATCTCCTTATTTTTAGTTGCACAAGAACCGAATCTACAATATAAAATTATTATTATTAAACTATCTGATGTGTCAGACAAATATGTAGTAGCCCTCTTTAATAATAATAATTTTAATTGCATTTCGGAAAGAATGTTTTCTTTTGTTTGTTTGCAAGAATAAATGAATAAGGGGTTATTGCGTACTACGCAGGCTTTGTACAGGCTTTTTCATTTAATTTGATACTTTGATTGCGAAAAGACGTGAATATTTATATTCACATAAATATATATACATATAGACATATATATTTGTGAAACACGTGCATATTGCATCACCATTAAAAAGTACAGTGACTGCACAAGGCATTAATATACATATTTGGCTAAAGTGAATAAAAATATTAGTGAATATTCGAAGAATAAGGTGATACAAAATTAAATTTAGTGAAAATATTAGAATTTAAACACCGTTATATATATTTCAGTTGAAATTTATATTTCGGTCGCGTGGCGTCGACCAAGCAACTTTTGGCTTTCAAGCAGCCTTGGATTTTTCATTTTCTTTGGGACAATTTGGTTGATTGTACCCCAGCCCAATCGCTGATATTTTCTTCGTTGGATCAAAAAAAAAAGAGACATGTCTTAATAACCAGGACACCAGGGAGCCTCGGATTTATTTTGTCAACCCTTCCATTTCATCAATAATCATCGCCATGGGCCAGGCTAAAATAGTCTGGTGATGAAATGACGCAATTCCCCGGCTAATACCAACATTATACACCCAATTTGAGCGAGATCTACTACTTTTCGATTTCTTTTTGGTGCATATGCATACTTAGTAGTAGTTCTGCTACCTTTTCTTGTTTCATCTGTACGCAATGTATGGCGTAGCATCCCTTTGGTTTGGATACTACTTTTTTTTGTTGCACCACGGCAACACCTTTTAATACTTTTTTTTTCTTCTTTTATTAACGTAAATTTTGCTGATCTAAAAGAAAATTCAAATGAATTATTAGTTTAAGTAACGTAACGAAACTTTAAATATTATTAAGATTAAGTCCCTATTTGGTTAAGTAAAATACGTTTTCCTTAGTAGGAAACCTAATGGGTATGTAATGCGTTGAGATTGGCTTTGTTGCATTTCATTTTTCTAATAACTAAATAATACAGCAAATCCCTGCAGCATCGATGGGCCCAGAGATCGCACCGTTGGATAAATCGTGAGTTAACACACACATGTATATACATATATAAATATTTGTTTCATTGCCAACTGGCACACGCGGCCACATAACCTAAATCTCCTTTGAATTACTATGAATTTTTGAATCTATATTTGCTCTAATTATCGTATTTAAATTTATTTTGCTATATCTTTTTACATATCTTTATTTTGTAATTTCTTAGAATATTAAGTCATGAAAACCCTTTTGTTTGGAATTAAGCCCGTAACTTGAAATTTCGTCATGTTTGTGTAAACTAATTCATTGAGGAGTCCGTCGCCTGAATCCATGACTATGCTGCCGTTACAAATCGTCTAAGATCAATTAAGAGTCTGTTAAGGGGCAATTATGTAAACCCAATAGTTTGCCAAGGTAGGGTGGGTACAGAAAGGGGTAGCGAACAACACCTTTAGCTAATCTGCAGAGAAGTCGTCCGCACAATTAATAGTATCCCGATCTGGTCCAATATTTTGCTTTTTACATCCTTTTAGTTTCTGATAGTGCACTTATATTTTTTCTGTATGATCCGTGCGTATGCCTAGAGTAGGAAAGAACCCCCCTCATCCGACGAGCTAAGCAAGAGCAACGCTAGAAGTGCACGACCCCGATCTTTAGCATACACTTGTGTCATCGTTAGCAACGTAGAAAAATTAGGCAGCTAACAACTACACGTGCACATGTATTCATCTCTACAGAAATGGCGCCCAACCGTGGGACTCGAATTCTAAATTATTCTTTACTACAGAAATGCCAAACATGGGACCCGAATAATTTAGAACACCACTACAGTAATGGAGCCGAATCATGAGGCCCGAATAAAACGTAGGACAACCCCACTACTAATCGGATATGTACACCACCAAAGTATCCACAATATTATTGCTCATTATCATCCATTCATATTCAGTTATTTAGATTAATTTTATTTTCAAGCTAGTTATGCAGACTCGTAATGCGATGGTGCCCGTTGTAGATTGCTTGTGTGAATCGCGATAGTAATTCGGGAATTTTCGGATTAGTCGACCAGAAGAAACTATTGGCGGCAACAGCATCGTATGACGTATCTTTGTATGACTAGGCGGGAACGCAAATTTTATGATCTTTGTAGTTTGAGGCTATCGTTAGGAGTTGCAGTTGCAACTCGGCCATATCGGGTTGACTGCCCAATGGAGTCGTTGAAAAGTTACAATATTATAAAATAGGCATTCTCAGACCTTAACTTTGTTTAGAGTGAAAAGAACCTGGACCAGGAATAGCATATGACTGGCGTATGTCGGTATATGACCAGTTTAGGAAATCGTCATTCAGACAAATCGACAATAGGAATTTTTGTTTAAGATTTAATAGAAATCTAGTTTTTGTGCAGATGGAATCAACTTTGTAAACGACAATAGGATTGCGGATTCCAAATTTATATAATATAAATTAATTAAAGAAAAATTTAAGTATGTCTGTTAGACACAGTCACGAGAGCATTGCGCGAGCTTTGCAAGAAAATGACCCATTTTGCGGCATTTGCCATGAAACTTTAAATGAAAACGAAGCAATTGCTTCGTCGCCTTGTAAGCACAGATTTCACAATAAGTGTATTACAGAGTGTTTAAAAACTTCGAATTTATGCCCCACTTGCAAGCATCCTTATAAGATGAAACAACTTGTAAGATCAAATATTGACTTGGAAACGGAACTCCAAGAAGCTAGTAAATCAGGCGAGCCCAGAACTCAGCCTGTGACCCCTTATAATACTCGTTCAGGACCTGGTCGACCTGCCAAGACCAAACCTATTCGTAATCAGGGAGCAATTCAAAGGAGAGGGATCGGCACGAGATCTTCGACCACCTCACATCAACATAGGCCACCGCCTACCCAAGCTAGTAGTCCAAGACCAAGTACCCCTCCCGATTACACAACTTTGATACAAACTGCTATTCAAGCACAACAGGAACAATTAGTAAACCATTTAGCTTTGCTGATTGACGACAAATTAGCTTCTATTCAGAACGTTCTGCAGCGTTCAGCCTCCCGGCACCAAGACAAGAAGAACACTATAACCACACGCAAACATCTAGAAATCTTAGTAGTCAGACTCAGAACTCAAATAGAGGGTCGCGAGCAAATTCGACATTGTCACCCGAAAAAGTAGCAAGCATTATGCAAAGTTGGCGAATAAAATTTGATGGTTCTAAAGAAGGAATGCATTCAGAGGATTTCCTATACAGAGTCCGTTCATTAGCAGAACAAAATTTGAATGAAGATTATCAAGTACTTTGTGATCATTTGTATTTACTTTTCGCAGGTAAAGCGAATGATTGGTTTTGGAAATTTCATCGAGCACACCTAAGTTTCGATTGGAATAAATTTTGTGTAGAATTTAGAAAGAAGTTTGATGAAGTAGATAACGATATGGACACCTGGGAACTGATTAATAGCAGACACCAGGGCGAGAATGAAACCTTTGAGGATTACCAGTTTAGTGTCGAAAGGCTAGTGGGAAGATTAAACACACAACTTTCAGAGGATTCTTTAGTCAAGTTATTAATTAGACATTCAAAGTCGGCAATTCGTTATGAACTTATGCATCTAGGAATTTTTACCTTATCTCATCTGAGACAGGAAGTACGCACCCACGAGCAATTTGCTAAACAAATGAAGAGCATACCGACCAAGAATACTTTTGGACATCGTTCAAAGATAGCTGAATTAGACTCTAATTTCGAGAATTATATGCAGGAGGAGGTGGAAGCTTTTCAACATAAACTTACATGTTGGAACTGCCGGAAGCCTGGACACCGTTTTGATATCTGTCTAGAACCGCGTACTATATTTTGCTATGGTTGCGGAGCTGTAAATGTTTTTAAACCGCGTTGTCGTAATTGCAACCCGCAGGAAAACCGACTGACGGATGCGGCGATCAACACTTCGTTGTCGCATCCAGACCAATAATGAAGGATAAATATTCCCAAACAGAGGAATGTGAACCTCTTGTTTGTAGGAAAGAAACAGATTCACAAGGAAATGTAGGATCAACTTCGACAACAGTCGATAAAAGCCCATTTCGTCCTCTTCACCTACGTTTGGCTCAGTATGAGACCGTTCGTCATCGCATCTTTGGTGACGTAGACAGCATACGACCAATGATTAAGTCTAAGCGCTCTACGCGTAGACTACGCTTCTTTTGGAAGAAGGTTAAAAATAACCGCAAGAAATTGATTTCCAGTATATTTTCCCGATCAGATAATCGATTGTACACAGAAATAAAGATAGAAGGCCAGACCTTCACTGCTCTTTTGGACTGTGGCGCTAATATTAGTTGCTTAGGAAGTAAGGTAGCTAAAGAGTTTTTAAAGCATCCTAAAACACGCAATTGTTCAGGCAAAATAATTACGGCCAACAATTCTGAATGTTTGGTAAAAGTAAATTGACAAGTGACATTACGTATCGACAACTTACCAAACCCCTTGATTTCTTTATTATTCCTGATTTAAAACAAGACATATATCTTGGAATAGATTTTTGGCGTAAATTTGGTTTAATAGACAAATTAAAGGAAGACCCGTTAATAGTATCGGATATTATTGAAGAAAAAGGAAATGATCATGGAGATTCCGTGAAAATGCACCGTTTGTCTGAGTCTCAGCAGCAAAAACTTAATTTTGCAATTGCTAAATTACCCTGCTACGATAAAGAAGGATTAGGTCGCACACATCTTATTGAGCATAAGATTGAAGTTGATAGTACTAGGCCCATTAAACAAAGGCATTGGCCAATTTCACCAGCCATTGAGAAGCTTATGTTCACGGAAATAGATAGAATGTTAGATTTAGATATCATTGAAGAATGTAACAGCCCATGGAGCTCCAATTGTGTATTGGTGAGACGTGGCGAAAAAGTTCGATTATGTTTAGATTCTAGAGCAGTGAATCAGTGCACTCGTAAGGACGCGTATCCTCTTCCCCATATTGATGGAATACTTAGCAGGCTGCCACCTGCTCGATTTATTACTGGACTGGACATGAAGCAAGCCTTCTGGCAAATTCCGTTAGAGGAAAGCTCACGTCAATACACCGCTTTCACAATACCTAACCGGCCACTTTACCAATATAAAGTGATGCCTTTTGGTTTGTGCAACGCCCCGCAGACTTTATGTAGACTTATGGATCGTGTCATACCGTCTTATTTGCGCACAAGGGTATTCGTTTAGGGAGATTAAATACCTCGGCTTTATTATTGTATACGGACAAATGAAAACCGATCCTGGAAAAATTTGTGCAATAAACGACTTTCCGATTCCAACAACAGTAAAACAATCAAGGAGATTTTTGGGACTCACTGGCTGGTATCGACGTTTTATTGAAAATTATGCCACCATTAGCTTTCCATTAACAGAACTCTTAAAAAAGAACCGATCTCTTAGTTCAAACGAAGAGGCAGACTACGCTTTCTCAGAACTGAAAAGAAGATTAACTTCAGCACCTATTTTGACCACTCCCGATTTTAAGAAACCGTTTATTTTATTATGTGATGCAAGTTTAGTAGGTATAGGATGTATGTTAGCTCAAACTAATTCCGAAGGCATAGAACTACCGATAGCTTACAAGTCAGAAAAACTGAAGAAAGCGCAAAGAAACTATACGATATCAGAACTCGAATGTTTAGCAGTAATTAAAGGAATTAAGAAATTTAGAGCATACATTGAGGGACAAACTTTTGTAGTAGTTACCGATCACGCTTCTCTAAAATGGCTTATGAAACAGAAGGACCTTTCCGGTAGATTAGCGAGATGGGCAATTAACTTACAAGCTTTCTCATTTGAAATCATTCATCGTCCTGGTTCTCAAAACATTGTAGCGGACTCATTATCGCGACGAGATGAAGTTTCAGAACTTTCAGAAATAAAACCTATGATAGACTTTTCGTCTAAATATTTTGAATCAGATGAATATCGTGAACTGGCAAAACGCATTACAGACAACCAGTCCAGATTGCCTGATTTGCGCGTAGACAGCAAATATGTTTATAAGCGAACAGAACACTCAAGCGGAAATGAAGCGCAGGAAAAGGATTCTTGGAAATTATGGATCCCATCCAGTCTTATCGAAGACATAATAAAGACAGCACATAATTCCCCGAACTCAGCACATTGTGGCATTGGCAAAACTAGTGATAAGATTAGGAGATACTTCTTTTGGCCCAACATGGCATCCCAAATCAAGAAATATATTGACAGTTGTTTGACTTGTCGGACTACAAAAAGCGGCAACAACATTCTTCGACCTCCCATGGGAAAGCCCATGACATCCGATAGACCGTTTCAAAAGCTTTACATGGACTTGTTAGGTCCATATCCTAGATCAAAGCAAGGGCACATTGGATTATTGATCATAGTCGATCACAACACCAAATTTCATTCTCTGCATCCGCTTAAGAAGTTTACATCCAATCGTATTTGCGAATATTTAGAAAATTGTATATTTTATACATTTGGCGTACCGGAATGTATACTGACGGACAATGGTTCACAATTCAAATCCGGATTCTTTAAGCCATTTCTTACTCGATTTGGAGTCTCGCATCAATGCACCGCTATTTATTCCCCTCAGACGAACGCAAGTGAACGTCTTAACCGCTCAGTTCTAGCAGCAATTCGCGCATACATAGGGACCGACCATACCACTTGGAATAATCATCTTACAGAAATTAGTGCAGCCTTTCGTTCTTCTATCCACCGCAGTACTGGATATTCCCCCTACTATCTATGTTTTGGTCAACACATGCTTCATAATGGTAAAGACTATTAACTTTTGCGGAAATTGAATTTAATGACTGAAGACACTTCGTTGCATAGATTCGATGCATTGCAGGTAGCTCGGCAAAAAGCTAAGGATAACATAGCCAAGGCACATGCAACAAATGCTCGTAATTACAATTTGCGAAGCAGAAGCAGACAACTAAAAGTCGGTGATACAGTTCATGCTCGAAATTTTACACAGAGTTCAGCTCCAAAAAGATTTAGTAGCAAATTAGCACCAGTCTTCATCCCAGCTAAGGTGTTGAGGAAGGTCAGTTCGTCGTATTATGAATTAGCTAACGAGCAGAAAAAATCTCTCGGTGTATATCATTTGAAAGACATAAGCACCTAAATTAGCTAAAGAGGTCCTTTTTCAGTCCATGACTCCGTCAGTAGGCTTCCGTAGCATTAACTGTGGTGTAGTAGCCCTCTTTAATAATAATAATTTTAATTCCATTTCGAAAAAAAATAATATTTTTTTGTTTGTTTGCAAGAATAAATGAATAACCCCCTTGCGTACTACGCACATGTCTTCACTTGGTACGGTTCTTACTCTCATTTCGGACAGCGAACGCAAAGCGTAAGCAAAGAAGAGAGCATGGAAAAGATCCGTTAGAATTCGTTCGCATGCATTGCGTTTGCTTAGAAACAGAATTTTTGGTACAGGCTTTTTATTTAATTTGATACTTGGATTGCGAAAAGACGTGATACTAATATTCACATAAATATATATATATACATATATATTTGTGAAACACGTGCATATTACATCATCGTTAAAAAGTACAGTGACTGCACAAGGCAGTAATATACATATTTGGCTAAAGTGAATAAAAATATTAGTGAATATTCGAAGAATAAGGTGATATAAAATCAATTTAGTGAAAATATTAGAATTTAAACCCCGTTATATTAAAATTTATATTTCGGTCGCGTGGCGTCGACCAAGCAACTTTTGGCTTTCAAGCAGCCTTGGATTTTTCATTTTCTTTGGGACAATTTGGTTGATTGTACCCCAGCCCAATCGCTGATATTTTCTTCGTTGGAACAAAAAGAGACATCTTTCAATAACCAAGACACCAGCGAGCCTCGGATTTATTTTATCAACCCTTCCATTTCATCAATAACCATCGCCATGGGCCAGGCTAAAATAGTCTGGTGATGAAATGACGCAATTCCCCGGCTAATACCAACATTATACACCCAATTTGAGCGAGATCTACTACTTTTCTATTTCTTTTTGGTGCACATGCATACTTAGTAGTAGTTCTGCTACCTTTTCTTGTTTCGTCTGTTCGCAAAGTATGGCGTAGCAGCCCTTTGGTTTGGATACTACTTTTTTTTGTTGCACCACGACAACACCTTTTAATACTTTTTTTTTCTTCTTTTATTAACGTAAATTTTGCTGATCTAAAAGAAAATTCAAATGAATTATTAGTTTAAGTAACGTAACGAAACTTTAAATATTATTAAGATTAAGTCCCTATTTGGTTAAGTAAAATACGTTTTCCTTAGTAGGAAACCTAATGGGTATGTAATGCGTTGAGATTGGCTTTGTTGCATTTCATTTTTCTAATAACTAAATAATACAGCAAATCCCTGCAGCATCGATGGGCCCAGAGATCGCACCGTTGGATAAATCGTGAGTTAACACACACATGTATATACATATATAAATATTTGTTTCATTGCCAACTGGCACACGCGGCCACATAACCTAAATCTCTTTTGAATTACTATGAATTTTTGAATCTATATTTGCTCTAATTATCGTATTTAAATTTATTTTGCTATATCTTTTTACATATCTTTATTTTGTAATTTCTTAGAATATAAAGTCATGAAAACCCTTTTGTTTGGAATTAAACCCGAACTTGAAATTTCGTCATGTTGGTGTAAACTAATTCATTGAGGAGTCCGTCGCCTGAATCCATGACATGCTGCCGTTACAAATCGTCTAAGATCATTTAAGAGTCTGTTAAGGGGCAATCAATTAAACCCAATAGTTTGCCAAGGTAGGGTGGGTACAGAAAGGGTTAACGAACAACACCTTAAGCTAATCTGCAGAGAAGTCGTCCGCACAATTAATAGTATCCCAATCTGGTCCAGTATTTTGCTTTTTACATCCTTTTAGTTTCTGATAGTGCACTTATATTTTTTCTGTATGATCCGTGCGTATGCCTAGAGTAGGAAAGAACCCCCCCTCATCCGACGAGCTAAGCAAGAGCAACGCTAGAAGTGCACGACCCCGATCTTTAGCATACACTTGTGTCATCGTTAGCAACGTAGAAAAATTAGGCAGCTAACAACTACACGTGCACATGTATTCATCACTACAGTTAGAAAGAGAAAGAGAGAAAAACATTCGCGTTCACTTTCTGACGAAGCATCTGAGCGAGATGCAACATATTTCTTACTCTCTCGTGTTTTCTTGATTTTTGGTATAAATAGAAGCGATGGCAACACATACAGCATTACATACATTCTGACTCTTGTGCAGTGCGTTTATAGTGAAAAGTGAAAAATAAAAATGACTGGTCGTGGCAAAGGTGGAAAAGGATTGGGAAAGGGTGGTGCTAAGCGTCATCGTAAAGTATTGCGTGATAATATTCAAGGTATCACGAAGCCCGCTATCCGCCGTTTGGCTCGTCGTGGCGGTGTGAAGCGAATTTCTGGTCTTATCTATGAGGAAACTCGTGGTGTCCTAAAGGTATTTCTTGAAAATGTAATCCGCGATGCAGTAACCTACACGGAACATGCCAAAAGGAAGACAGTCACTGCGATGGATGTTGTATACGCATTGAAGAGACAGGGCCGCACTCTTTATGGATTCGGTGGTTAAAATATTTATAAACACCAAAATGTATTAACTACAAATTATGCCCTTCAAAAAATCGGTCCTTTTCAGGACCACTAAAGTTATTAATCAAAAGAGAAAAGAAAAAAATAGTATGTGTTCTTGTTTTATCAATTTTAAATTTTATAATAAAAAAATAAAACCGGTTTAATAATCATTTGAAAATTAATAAAATTATTATTAAAAAAAAAACAACAAAACACAAAGAATTTATACACAAAATCTCCATATTTTTAGTTGCATAAGAACCGAATCTACAATATAAAATTATTAATATTAAACTATCTGATGTGTCAAACAAATAATGAACGATGAAACAAACAAATATATTGAATATGTACATATCTCTAATGTAAATAAATAAAGCAAATTGTCACATATGCACATATACATAGATTCCGTAAGGCTCTCCTTACACATACACATACAATTTATATGCATGGATGGAAAACTGTATTAATTTCTTTTAATTTTTTGGTCGTCCTGAAAAGGACGGTTGTTTATGTTTGTTGTATGTACAAAGTCGTCCTGAAAAGGACGGTTGTTTATGTTTGTTGTATGTACAAAGTTGTATTATTTTAAAGCAAGTATTAATTGATTTAAGCCTTCTTTTCGGTTTTTGGGCAGCAGTACAGCCTGAATGTTGGGTAGCACACCACCCTGTGCAATGGTTACGCCAGAAAGCAATTTGTTTAATTCCTCATCGTTGCGAATGGCCAATTGTAGATGACGAGGTATAATTCTGGTCTTTTTGTTGTCTCGTGCAGCATTACCAGCCAACTCAAGAACTTCAGCCGCCAAATATTCCATAACAGCAGCCAAATATACTGGAGCGCCAGCACCAACACGCTCGGCATAATTTCCTTTACGGAGTAAACGGTGAATACGGCCAACAGGAAACTGGAGCCCAGCTCGGTTCGAGCGAGACTTTGCCTTTCCCTTCACTTTGCCACCTTTACCACGACCAGACATATTAGAATTTTTTTTTTTCTGTTTTACACACTGTTCACTTTTCACACACAAATGTTGATGTTGATGTGGTACATTGTCGTTTTATTTATACCTTTTCCAACGACACACTCGCTCAACTAGGGGTTGATACTCAATAAATATATTTATCCAGAAAGCGATGCACAAAAAAAATGTATAAATTGAAGACGCACTAATGGTGGCATTTGTTAAAAGTGAATTGTGTTTTGTGAAATTTAAATTATTGAATTTGAAGTGAGAAATGCCGCAAAAACTAGTGGAAAAGCAGCCAAGAAGGCTGGCAAGGCTCAAAAGAACATCACCAAGAATGACAAAAAGAAGAAGCGCAAGCGTAAGGAGAGCTATGCTATTTACATTTACAAAGTGTTAAAGCAAGTCCACCAGACACTGGTATTTCTTCAAAAGCAATGAGCATAATGAATAGCTTTGTAAACGATATTTTTGAAACGTATTGCTGCTGAGGCCTCCCGCTTGGCCCACTACAATAAGAGGTCGACCATCACCAGTCGCGAAATCCAAACGGCTGTTCGTTTGCTTTTGCCGGGTGAGCTTGCTAAGCACGCTGTTAGTGAGGGAACAAAAGCTGTCACCAAGTATACCAGCTCAAAATAAATGTCCCTAGCTTAAACACACGCTTCCTTTTAAAAAAAAACCCTTTTCAGGGCCACAATTTTATATTAAAAAAGAATTAAGATAATGCACCTACATTAAATCAAAAAGACTCGTACAATTTTAATATCTGTGTATGTTGCTAATATGTACATACGTATGTATGAATGTATGTAAATTAAATTTGTAATTTTTAGAAAATTTGATTTTTTTTTTCTCTTGTTATATGGAATTGTAGCCCTGAGAAGGGCTGTGTTTAAATAAAATTTTAGATTTTCGTATTCGATATCTAAAATTTTTTCAATATTACGATTGCAATAAAGTATTAATTATTTACTTCTTGCTAGCAGTTGTCTTGGCTTTTGGTTCTTGACGGTAGCAGGAGCAGCTGCCTTTTTGGTTGCCTTTTTTGGTTTAGCCGATGATACGGCAACTGTTTTAGCTTTTGGCTTAGTTGAACTCGACTTAGATTTCGATGCGACAGGTTTGGATTTTACAGTTCCTGTTTTCTTAGCATCCTTTACCTTTACCTTTTCACTTTTCTTTTTCTCGGCTGTCTTTTTGGTTGCGACTGCCTTTTTGGCCTTTGGTTTCTTATCAACAGAGCCAGCACCAGTTATTTTTTTGCTACCGATTGCTTTCTTTTTAGCTGCTGCTGATTGAGTTACCTTTTGGGTTTGCTTTTCTTTTCTACAGAGGCAACCTTTGGCTTCGGTTCCTTTTTAGCGGCAGCAGACAGTTTAAATGAACCAGAGGCACCCTTTCCTTTTGTTTGGATCAGTTTACCATTTCCGACAGCTGACTTTAAGTACCTCTTGATAACTGGTGCAAGTTTCTGGGCATCGCACTTGTATGTGGCACTAATATATTTTTTGATTGCCAGTAGTGAGGAGCCACCACGTTCCTTTAAGTTTTTAATCGAAGCGTCTACCATTTGTTGAGTTGGTGGATGCGATGGTGGAGCAGTTGATTTTTTGGCCTTTGTTGACGACGCTGCCGATGTTTTTTTGGCAGCCACCTTCTTATCAACTGATGCCGTTGCTGGTGCTGTTGGGCCAGCCACAGGAGATGCTGATGTTGCTGCTACTGAATCAGACATTATACACTTTATTATCAAACAAATATATATCACCAAATACACTTTTAAATATAATGATTGTATGAAAATTTCGCTATGACATAGGCCCTCATTCAAATGAGAATCGAGGAGGACGGCCGTATGAACATGTTTGGTATTGGACGATTAAAATGTTTTAGTTTTGTTAAATAGTGCTCGTATATTGCTGTTTTCACTCTTAATAATAACAAAATTTATAAATATTATTTTCTCACAATATTAATAATTGTTGTAGAATTTATATTCCAATCTTTTTTATATATATTTCATGGATTCATTTTGAATAGGCAATCAAATTTCAACTATATGTACATATTACAGAATGCAATTTTCCAATGTAACCCTACATAAAAAATAGAAAAATCAAAATTTTAAAAAAATTATTCATTTGTTATAAAATTTCAACAATTTACTTTAGATAATAATCAAAAAATTTAGAGTTATATAATTTATTCATATTCTAAAATTGTATTGTAATTGACTCTATGCGGTGAAAAATTACCAATTTTGCAAAGTGCATGCAATATTAGTTTTTGGTATTGAAAAAATAAAAATATTTATTAAAAAGAAATCAAAAAATTAATATTTATATAATTGTTTTTTTAATTAACTTTATTATTTAATTTACTATTATAACTATTATAATTATTCCTGTTAGTAGAACCATCAATTGAGAAATTTGTATACACTTTTTTTGTTAGCTAACAGGCAAAATAATAATACAATAAATAATTATTAATCATTTAAAAATCTTGCTAAGCCTAACAATTAAACTAAACGTGTAGGATGGAAAAATTATTTTTTTTATTTTATTTTAATTTAGGTAATTTAAAAATCCAATATTGATTTTTATGCTTTTTATATTTATTATAAATTAATGTTGTGTCCTTGCGCTTTTTGATTAGTATATACAAAATCAAAATTGATTAAGTTCAAATCGATCTGTATATAAATGTCAGACCTTTAAAAATATAAACAAAAATGATTGAATATTAAAGCTGGATATCTATGTATATGACTAGTACATAACCATTATATGCCCAATATAACGGTTTTATAATATTAAATGACATATATAATATATTTATACTCATAAACCGAATAAAACATTGAATAATAATAAGTCAAGTTTAATTAAGAAAATAATAATCTCAATATCGACATGACTAGTTTGTGGTCCTGAAAAGGACCGATTTGTATTAAAAATGCGCTTTGCGTCAAAATTGTGTTCGAAATAGTTACTCTGACGGTAACTACACGAGTAGATTTAATTTAAGCACGCTCGCCTCGAATACGTCTGGCTAGTTGAATATCCTTAGGCATTATGGTCATCGTTTGCATGGATTGCACACAAGTTAGTATCTTCAAATAGGCCAACCAAATAGGCTTTCGCTAGCTTCTTGTAAAGCCATAACTGCAGAACTCTGGAAACGCAAGTCGGTTTTAAGTCCTGAGCGATTTCACGCACTAAACGCTGGAATGGCAATTTGCGAATGAGCAGTTCTGTGCTCTTCTGGTAACGACGGATTTTCACGGAGGGCAACAGTACCGGGACGGTAACGATGTGGTTTCTTTACACCACCGGTTGCTGGAGCACTCTTACGTGCTGCTTTAGTAGCCAGCTGCTTCCTTGGCGCCTTGCCACCAGTCGATTTTCGAGCAGTTTGCTTAGTACGAGCCATGTTTTACTACACTTTTTTTTTTTATGTTCACTCTTCACTGTTCAAAACACAATAAACAATCCAGCTCGTTTGGTGCCTGCTTTTATAGCAAATCAGGGTGGGTTAGAAAGAAAAAGAGAGAAAAAATTCGCGTTCACTTTCTGACGAAGCATCTGAGCGAGATGCAACATATTTTACTCTCTCGTGTTTTCTTGATTTTTGGTATAAATAGAAGCGATGGCAACACATACAGCATTACATACATTCTGACTCTTGTGCAGTGCGTTTATAGTGAAAAGTGAAAAATAAAAATGACTGGTCGTGGCAAAGGTGGAAAAGGATTGGGAAAGGGTGGTGCTAAGCGTCATCGTAAAGTATTGCGTGATAATATTCAAGGTATCACGAAGCCCGCTATCCGCCGTTTGGCTCGTCGTGGCGGTGTGAAGCGAATTTCTGGTCTTATCTATGAGGAAACTTGTGGTGTCCTAAAGGTATTTCTTGAAAATGTAATCCGCGATGCAGTAACCTACACGGAACATGCCAAAAGGAAGACAGTCACTGCGATGGATGTTGTATATGCATTGAAGAGACAGGGCCGCACTCTTTATGGATTCGGTGGTTAAAATATTTATAAACACCAAAATGTATTAACTACAAATTATGCCCTTCAAAAAATCGGTCCTTTTCAGGACCACTAAAGTTATTAATCAAAAGAGAAAGAAAAAATAGTATGTGTTCTTGTTTTATCAATTTTAAATTTTATAATAAAAAAAATAAAACCGGTTTAATAATCATTTGAGTTTATACACATGTACAAAAATTAATAAAATTAATATTAAAAAAAAAAACAACAAAACACAAAGAATTTATACACAAAATCTCCATATTTTTAGTTGCATAAGAACCGAATCTACAATATAAAATTATTAATATTAAACTATCTGATGTGTCAAACAAATAATGAACGATGAAACAAACAAATATATTGAATATGTACATATCTCTAATGTAAATAAATAAAGCAATTGTCACATATGCACATATACATAGATTCCGTAAGGCTCTCCTTACACATACACATACAATTTATATGCATGGATGGAGAAATGTATTAATTTCTTTTAATTTTTTGGTCGTCCTGAAAAGGACGGTTGTTTATGTTTGTTGTATGTACAAAGTTGTATTATTTTAAAGCAAGTATTAATTGATTTAAGCCTTCTTTTCGGTTTTCTTGGCAGCAGTACAGCCTGAATGTTGGGTAGCACACCACCCTGTGCAATGGTTACGCCAGAAAGCAATTTGTTTAATTCCTCATCGTTGCGAATGGCCAATTGTAGATGACGAGGTATAATTCTGGTCTTTTTGTTGTCTCGTGCAGCATTACAGCCAACTCAAGAACTTCAGCCGCCAAATATTCCATAACAGCAGCCAAATATACTGGAGCGCCAGCACAACACGCTCGGCATAATTTCCTTTACGGAGTAAACGGTGAATACGGCCAACAGAAAACTGGAGCCCAGCTCGGTTCGAGCGAGACTTTGCCTTTCCCTTCACTTTGCCACCTTTACACACGACCAGACATATTAGAATTTTTTTTTTTTTCTGTTTTACACACTGTTCACTTTTCACACACAAATGTTGATGTTGATGTGGTACATTGTCGTTTTTTTTATTTATACCTTTTCCAACGACACACTCGCTCAACTAGGGGTTGATACTCAATAAATATATTTATCCAGAAAATTGTATAAATTGAAGACGCACTAATGGTGGCATTTGTTAAAAGTGAATTGTGTTTTGTGAAATTTAAATTATTGAATTTGAAGTGAGAAATGCCGCCAAAAACTAGTGGAAAAGCAGCCAAGAAGGCTGGCAAGGCTCAAAAGAACATCACCAAGAATGACAAAAAGAAGAAGCGCAAGCGTAAGGAGAGCTATGCTATTTACATTTACAAAGTGTTAAAGCAAGTCCACCCAGACACTGGTATTTCTTCAAAAGCAATGAGCATAATGAATAGCTTTGTAAACGATATTTTTGAACGTATTGCTGCTGAGGCCTCCCGCTTGGCCCACTACAATAAGAGGTCGACCATCACCAGTCGCGAAATCCAAACGGCTGTTCGTTTGCTTTTCCGGGTGAGCTTGCTAAGCACGCTGTTAGTGAGGGAACAAAAGCTGTCACCAAGTATACCAGCTCAAAATAAATGTCCCTAGCTTAAACACACGCTTCCTTTTAAAAAAAAAGCCCTTTTCAGGGCCACAATTTTATATTAAAAAGAATTAAGATAATGCACCTACATTAAATCAAAAAGACTCGTACAATTTTAATATCTGTGTATGTTGCTAATATGTACATACGTATGTATGAATGTATGTAAATTAATTTGTAATTTTTTAGAAAATTTGATTT
>NW_025814129.1:0-54952 GCF_018902025.1 Drosophila willistoni
GTTAGAAAATAAGTCAAGAAAAACCCCAAATTATGTTTCCGAAACCGAAATAATGGATTGAGTTACTCTAATATGGTCCTGTCAAGTATCCTTGCTGAACTTTCATAAGATGTCATAAAAGAAATAAAACTACATTGTTTTGGGACAACCTTTGAATTAGAACAGTTGTCATGGTCGGCGTGGGTAAAGAAGAGAAGACTCATCACATCTAAGTTTCTTCCATTTCTTTATTTTAGATTCATGTTTGTCTTCTTTCTTTAGGTCATGGTGAATTGGCACCTTAGCAATAGTAATAGATTAGTAACATCACCTTTAACTTTTAGTAGTTAGTTTAGTTTTCTTAACGCGCATTAAATTTATTAATGATAGTGAGTGTGAAAAGGGAGAAAGAACCGCCCGACCAATCCGACGAGCTAGACCCGAGCATAGCAAGAATGCGCATCCTCGAACCTGATCACACTGATGGTTTAATCATTTTGTCAATTCAACAACTAATGAGCGCAACGAAGCATAACGCTTTCGGAGGATCCTGCTCATGTTAAAGACTTATCCCAACCTTAGTGCCTATACTTCTGAATCGAAAGTTCCTGTAAAAAGGACTATGTCCACTAACCCCTCCGGACTTCTAGATGTTAACTAGGTTGAGTTAGAACTATGAACCATAACCCATTCTGGTCACTACAAAACACAATTGCTTCTAAGACTAACCCATATGTCCGCATATTAAATACTAACAACACAGACGTGCAAATTACAAATATAAACCTATTAAATGAAAACCTGTCCGATTATGAAATCTTAAAAATAGATAAAGCAAATGATTCAAAATAAAACCATTATAATGAACAAATAGCACCCATTTTCCCGACTTCAAATAAAAGAGCCCCTACATAAATTAATGCTCAGAATTTGATGATGTATTCGCAATAGAATCTGAACAAATATCCTCCAACAATTTCTATAAACAAAAATTAAGACTCAAGAGACACAACACCAGTCTACACCAAAAACTACAGGATAGCACACAAGTCAGTCAAAAAACCGAAATCAATAAACAAGTGAACAAATTGATCAATGATGATATTATTGAACCATCAATGTCTAAAAAGTCGCTACCTGGCAGCAAGAAAAACGGTGGAGATTGGTAGTTGATTATAGAAAAAATTAACAAACAACTAGTAGCGGATACATTCCCACTACCAGAATGGACGATATCCTCGACCAATTAGGACGCGCTAAATACTTCTCTTGTTTAAACTTATGTCAGGATTTCATCAAGTAGAATTAGAAGAAAACTCTCGGGACATAACATAATTTTCCACAGATAAGGGCTCATTCAGATTCAACCGATTACCATTTGGATTAAAATTGCACCAACTCGTTTCAAAAATGATGTCCCTTGCATTCACGGGTCTATCACCATCCCAAACATTCCTTTATATGGATGAACTAATTGTAATTGGGTGCTCTGAAAGTCACATGATGAGAAACTTAAGGAATGTTTTTGAAACATGCCGAAATATAACTTAAAATTGCACCCTGACAAATGCTCTTTCTTCAGACATGAAGTTACTTTTCTAGGACACAAATGCACAAATAAAGGAATTTTACCAGACGAAATCAAGTTCAAAACGATTCAAGATTACCCGACTCCCAAGAATGGCGACTAAGCCAAAAGATTTGTAGCATTCTGTAAATACTACCGTAGATTCACTCCAAACTTTGCATACCATGCACAATTTATCAATAAATTATCAAGGAAAATGTAGAATTTAACTGGGATGCCAAACTGTCAAGCAGCTTTTGATACTTTAAAACAAATAATTAAGCCCACAAATACTCCAATATCCCGATTTTAATAAAAAATTCTGTATCACACTGATGCAAGCAAGATCGCAATGTGGAGCAGTCCTTAGCCCAGATTTGATGGCATTTACAAAAGGCGAAAGCAATTCAATATTTCAACATATACATATACGGAAAAAAATTCCTAATTAGAACTGACCATCAGCCATTAACATACCTATTTCTCTAAAAACCCATCGTCAAAGCTTACCAGAATAAAATTAGATTTAGACGAGTTCGATTTTACTATAGAATACATCAGGGACAAGAAAATTTCGCAGCGGATGCTCTCTCCAGAATTGAATTTGAAAATAATAAACATAGAAACTAATAAAATACTTAAAGTAGCAACAAGATCAGAAACAAACAATTAACACATAAGGAAACAAAAATTAACAATAACAGAATAGAAACACCAAGAATATATGAAATAATAAATCCTAACGAAGCCAAAAAGTACGCGGCAAATTAAATCAAAAACGCAAATGTTTTATTACCAAAAATAAAGAAAATTTCTCCCTTCAACATAGGCGATTTGATCATTAGTGGAAGAATAGATCTGGATCGATTCCTTCCAAGGCTTGAAAAGAAGCCGGTGCTCAAAGAATCTATAACTGAAGATAGACATGTCAGAAAACTATTTAGGTCACTTACACTTAATGAACTAAATAAAAAGGAAAACCCACATTAAACATTTAGAATAGCAGTTCTACCTCAAGTAAAAGTAATAACAAATAAAGAAGAATAAAAATACATTAAATAAATATCATAATGACCAATAGAGGGAGGTCACTGCGGGGTAAACAGAACATAGGAAAAATAAAAGAGATTTCTTTTGGAAAAATATTTCTCGGGATGTTGCAACATACATCAAAAATTGCGAAAAGTGCAAACTACCAAAGTAACCAGACACAACCACTCCCCATTGATCATAACACCAACCCTGCAACACTTTTGACACAATAATAATATATACAATTGGACCATTACCAAAACATGAATGGTAATGAATACACAGTTACTATTATCTACGATCTGTCTAAATATCTCATATCAATACAATACCAAACATGTGCAAAAGCGGTTGCAAAGGCAATATTTGAAAAATCATTTACGACTCAGTGAAAACAATTCTAACAGACATGGGAACAGAATATATGATTCAATACTAATAGAACTTTGAACTAGTCTTTGCAAAACATCCTAAAACTCCCATTCTCATCTGAAACTGTAGAACCCATTTACAACATTGATGACTTCAATAAAAAAAAAATTTTAACTACAAATAGCACAAAAAAGGGTGAAACAGCTTATCGAAAAATTTAAAGCATTACAAAAGAAACATATGATAAAAACACAAAAAAAGTATCGCTAACTGAAGGACAAGAAGGACATTAAAAAATGATACAGGACATAAATTAGAAAAACAATACACAGGCAAATATAAAATACAGAGCATAGGTCCTAACAATAATATAGTAATAACTGATGACGAAAACAAAAAGTAAACAGTACATTTAGATAGAATAAAAATAATATAAAAAGGATATGAGAAAAATTAATTTTGCTTTTGAAAAAAGGAGGTGTAGTAGTGTAGTACTTTTAGGGATAGGATTAGGCCACATACTTTTAGAGATAGATTATAAGTAATTAGGGATAGGATTAGGCCACATACTTTTAGAGATAGATTATAAGTAATTAGAACTTAAGCATAATGTCTAGCTTTAAGTACCGTTAAGGACACTAGCCATAAGACCAATGTAAATGTTCCCCTATAAATACCGGGCTTGCGGCCCCAATAAATCACTTCAAGTCAAACCTTGCCTTCGCCTACTTCACACACACACACACACACCACACACACACAGCCAAGTTCATACGTGGTGCTGCTACTGTGGATGGTGTGGTTGGTGCCGGTTCAATTGATAATTCCCCTCTCATTAACCACCACCCATCTCTCTGCGCTGTGCCACCCTCTTCCCTATACCCAAAGTCACGTGCCTGCAATTTTAAATGGAGTAGCACTTTCTGCTGTGGTTATGGGTGAGATTAACTTTGAAAAGCATTGAAAGTATGGCAAGATGTTATCAGAAAAAGAAAAAAAAACATTTGCCTAAAAGTGCCATCATATATGTTTGTAAGCTGTCAAATAAATGCCAATAATATCGAATAAATTGACCAGCTAAGCCTAAAACAATTAATGGCTCTTACCTTCTCCCTTAACACTTTGTTAACTTGGTGTGTGGGCAATCCATTTCCCTATACAAACGTTTTCTAACATAAAGGCTATGTCAATTTAAATAAAGTCAACTGTTGTATTAATGTCATTGTAGTGCTCTGTAATACACAATGTGAAAACTAAAAGAAAATTTGATGAACAAGGAGAAATTATATGAGAAGAGCGGCGCTTAGTATTCAACGAGTAAGGGCATTAATTCGTGCTACGGTTAGGTTAGAAAGATTAGGTTCAAGAATTGATTTTGAATCGAGCAGACAAGCTCCACAATGTGGAGAGGGGAATTATCAATTGAACCGGCACCAACCACACCATCCACAGTAGCAGCACCACTTATGAACTTGGCTGTATGTGTGTGTGTGGTGTGTGTGTGAAGTAGGCGAAGGCAAGGTTTGACTTAAAGTGATTTATTGGGGCCGCAAGCCCGGTATTTATAGGGGAACATTTACATTGGTCTTATGGCTAGTGTCCTTAACGGTACTTAAAGCTAGACATTATGCTTAAGTTCTAATTACTTATAATCTATCTCTAAAAGTATGTGGCCTAATCCTATCCCTAATTACTTATAATCTATCTCTAAAAGTATGTGGCCTAATCCTATCCCTAAAAGTATACTACACCTCCTTTTTTTCAAAAGAAAAAATTATATTTTTCTCATATCCTTTTTATATTATTTTTATTCTATCTAAATGTACTGTTTACTTCTTGTTTTCGTCATCAGTTATTACTATATTATTGTTAGGACCTATGCTCTGTATTTTATATTTGCCTGTGTATTTGTTTTCTAATTTATGTCCTGTATCATTTTTTAAATGTCCTTTCTTGTCCTTCAGTTAGCGATACTTTTTTGTGTTTTTATCATATGTTTCTTTTTGTAATGCTTTAAATTTTTCGATAAGCTGTTTCACCCTTTTTTGTGCTATTTGTAGTTTAAATTTTTTTTTTTTATTGAAGTCATCAATGTTGTAAATGGGTTCTACAGTTTCAGATGAGAATGGGAGTTTTAGGATGTTTTGCAAAGACTAGTTCAAAAGGTGCATAACCACGTATGGTGGATGGAGTGGTGTTAAAGCAATATGTGAAGTGTGCTAGATATTCATCCCAATCGTCTTTTTTAATGGATATATATGACCGATGTACTCATTGAAAGTTCTATGGCTTCTTTCTACTGTTCCAAGAGTTTGATGATGGTGCGCCGTGGAGTTTATTTTAGTTATGTTAAAATTTTTGCAAAGTTCTATTAGTATTGAATTCATATATTCTGTTCCATGTCTGTTAGAATTGTTTTCACTGAGCCGTAAATGAATTTTTCAAATATTGCCTTTGCAACCGCTTTTGCACTATTGTTTGGTATTGGTATTGATATGAGATATTTAGACAGATGGAGATAATAGTAACTGTGTATTCATTACCATTCATTGTTTTTGGTAATGGTCCAATTGTATATATTATTATTGTGTCAAAAGTGGTTGCAGGGGTTGGTGTTATGATCAATGGGGAGTGGTTGTGTCTGGTTACTTTGGCTAGTTTGCACTTTTCGCAATTTTTGATGTATGTTGCAACATCCCGAGACATATTTTTCCAAAAGAAATCTCTTTTTATTTTTCCTAGTGTTCTGTTTACCCCGCAGTGACCTCCCTCTATTGGGTCATTATGATATTTATTTAATGTATTTTTTATTTCTTCTTTATTTGTTATTACTTTTACTTGAGGTAGAACTGCTATTTCTAAATGTTTTAATGTGGGTTTTCCTTTTTGTTTTAGTTCATTAAGTGTAAGTGACCTAAATAGTTTTTCTGACATGTCTATCTTCAGTTTATAGATTCTTTGAGCACCGGCTTCTTTTTCAAGCCTTGGAAGGAATCGATCCAGATCTATTCTTCCACTAATGATCAAATCGCCTATGTTGAAGGAGAGTAATTTTTCTTTATTTTTGGTAATAAAACATTTGCATTTTTTGAATTTAATTTGCGCGTACTTTTTGGCTTCGTTAGGATTTATTATTTCATATATTCTTGGTGTTTCTATTCTGTTATTGTTAATTTTGTTTTCCTTATGTGTTAATTGTTTTGTTTCTGATCTTGTTGCTACTTTAAGTATTTTATTAGTTTCTATGTTTTTTATATTTTCAAATTCAATTCTGGAGAGAGCAGCCGCTGCGAAATTTTCTTGTCCCCTGATGTATTCTATAGTAAAATCGAACTCGTCTAAATCTAATTTTATTCTGGTAAGCTTTGACGATGGGTTTAGAGAAAATAGGTATGTTAATGGCTGATGGTCAGTTCTAATTAGGAATTTTTTCCGTATATGTATAGTTTGAAATATTGAATTGCCAATGTATTGTTGTTAATTCTTGCTCGATTATTGCTTTCGCCTTTTGTAAATGCCTTAGATGCGTATGATATGGGTAATTGGAGTCCATCAAATTCTGGGCTAAGGACTGCTCCACATGCGATCTTGCTTGCATCAGTTGTGATACAGAATTTTTTATTAAAATCCGGATATTGGAGTATTTGTGGCTTAATTATTTGTTTTTAAAGTATTCAAAAGCTGCTTGACAGTTTGCATCCCAGTTAAATTCTACATTTTTCCTTGATAATTTATTGATAAATTGTGCATGGTATGCAAAGTTTGGAGTGAATCTACGGTAGTATTTACAGAATGCTACAAATCTTTTGGCTTCGTCGCCATTCTTGGGAGTCGGGTAATCTTGAATCGTTTTGAACTTGATTTCGTCTGGTAAAATTCCTTTATTTGTGCATTTGTGTCCTAGAAAAGTAACTTCATGTCTGAAGAAAGAGCATTTGTCAGGGTGCAATTTTAAGTTATATTTTCGGCATGTTTCAAAAACATTCCTTGAGTTTCTAATCATGTGACTTTCAGAGCACCCAATTACAATTAGTTCATCCATATAAAGGAATGTTTGGGATGGTGATAGACCCGTGAATGCAAGGGACATCATTTTTTGAAACGAGTTTGGTGCAATTTTTAATCCATATGGTAATCGCTTTAATCTGAATGAGCCCTTATCTGTGGAAAATTATGTTATGTCCCGAGAGTTTTCTTCTAATTCTACTTGATGAAATCCTGACATTAAGTCTAAACAAGAGAAGTATTTAGCGCGTCCTAGTTGGTCGAGGATATCGTCCATTCTGGGTAGTGGGAATGTATCCGCTACTAGTTGTTTGTTAATTTTTCTATAATCAACTACCAATCTCCACCGTTTTTCCTTGCTGCCAGGTAGCGACTTTTTAGACATTGATGGTTCAATAATATCATCATTGATCAATTTGTCCACTTGTTTATTGATTTCGGTTTTTTGACTGTGTGCTATCCTGTAGTTTTTGGTGTAGACTGGTGTTGTGTCTTTGAGTCTTAATTTTTGTTTATAGAAATTGTTGGAGGATATTTGTTCAGATTCTATTGCGAATACATCATCAAATTCTGAGCATAATTTATGTAGGGGCTCTTTTATGAAGTCGGGAAAATGGGGTGCTATTTGTTCATTATTATGGTTTTATGTTTTGAATCATGTTGTTTATCTATTATTAAGATTTCATAATCGGACAGGTTTTCATTTAATAGGTTTATATTTGTAATTTGCACGTCTGTGCTGTTAGTATTTAATATGCGGACATATGGGTTAGTCTTAGAAGCAATTGTGTTTGCGACGAATACCACCGGGTGTAATTCTTAATTAGGGATAAAGATGTTATTATTTGGTTTTGTATTGGAATACATGTGTGTTTTGACTGATCCCTATATTAATTATAATTTTATATCTTGATTTATATGGATCTATTATCAATTTGTTGTTGGAATAATTGAGTGTGCAATTGAATTTTTTTATAAAGTCAAGCCCCAGGATTCCGTCACATGGGATGGGGAAATCATTTTCTATTACTTGGAAGGTGTGTACCGTTGAGAGGTTGCTGATCTTTAGTTTGGTTTCACCTATTGTAAATACGACGTCTTTGCCTATTCCACTAAGTTTTGTCCGTCTTTGTATGTCAACTGTATTGTCTTTACTTAATAATTTTTGGTTGTTTTATTAGTACATCGTCAAAGTTTAAAGATATGTAGTTATTAAGGTTGCAATTTAAACTATATATTTTATTTGTTTGATTTTTTACATCAGAGGACTTTCGGAGTTTTTCGAACTTTCTCCTACGTTTGTAATTCTAACATTATTTTGTTGTGTTTTAGGAGGATAATTTGTATTTCTATTGTTGCAATTTCTTCTAATTATTACTATAGTTATTGTAATTCCTAGTATTGTTATAGTTAGTATTATCATTTGGGTTTTTATTTTGGTAATTATTATTATAATTTCTATTATTATTGTACGATTTCCTATTTGTGTTATTTTTTTTTTAGTATAAAACACGCTGCGATCCTGTTCCATATTGTGGATGTATTTACAAATTTAGCTACAACATCATTCTTCTATTATTGTTCTGAATTTTCCGTTTTCGCAGTTCTTTATGATTGATTTCACTGATGTTTGAGTTGCATATTTCTTTGCTGTTTCAGGGTTTACGTTGTCTGTTAAGAATGCGCGTTTTAATGATTAAATGAGATTTTCTGTTTCTGACATAAATAAACTTGCGTTCTTGCCATTTTGTTTTAAATTCATTAATCTTGCCTCTGCTACCTGAACTGTTTCACCCTTAATTTCTTTCTTTAATGTTTGGATTATACCATTTATAGTGTTTTCAGTTGTTACTAGTAGTCTAACGTCCCCTTTTAGTTTGGTTTTTATGACTTTAATAGCTGTTTCTTCATGTTCTGCTTTTATTGATTAATTCCAGTGAATCTATGAAACTTTGAAGTCTTTCTACTCCACCGTCATACTCCTGAATCAGCTTAGAAGCTGTGTTAAGAAATTCAATCTTTGTTTGCACCATCTTTGGTTTTGTATTATCTTGAATGTCTTCTGGGTTATCTTTTACCCTGATATATCTTGAATGTCTTCTGGGTTATCTTTTACACCTGGTTCTTCTGTCTCTTTTGCTACTAGATGTTCAAAAGTTGCTTCTAGATTCGAATCTACCGGTTCTTGTGGAGCTTGCTGCGATCAGAAAGCTTTATGTGTGCGTGCAAGCTTTGTAACTCTTCTTGAGCTTTTTTAAAAGCTTGCTTTGATCGCGGCAAGCTTTACAAGTGTGTTGTTTGTGCATTTTTGAGTGCACATGGTGGACATCTGCTCTTATTTAGGGTATGTTGGGGTATATTAGGCTGATTGGAATATATTTTTGAATGATATATGTTCATATGTATTTTTTTTTGTGTGTATTGTATATTTCAAAGATATGAATTTTTTTTTGATTTCGCTTTTTCTTTTTGATTCGAGGGTATTTTGGCAATGATAGACTTATTCAAAAAAAGGAATTTGTAAACAATATATAGTCATATATCCAACTCCAATACCCAATAACATATAAATATTTCGCCCCCTAAAATTCATAACGTTAAAGTAAACATCCGTTTTTATAAATAATTGTCCCCCTAACAACCAAAGCGTGAGAACGCTAACTCAGCAATTAAAATCGGACCAATCAAATCATCGAAATATCAATCACGCCACCAAAGGGCTCCCAAATTTAGCTTATAAATATAACCATAAGACATTTTTGTAACCAGTTCTAAGTTTTCATTCAAATAATAAAGTACGTTGCTTTTAACTCACAAAACATATCTTTTTTTTCCTTATTGGGAAAATTGGATATTTAATTGGCGCAGTCGGTAGGATTGGAAAAAAGTTATTCCATCCGTGTTACATATAGAATTGTTATCCGTGTGTTACATAGAATTGGTGAATAATCACTGTAGTGAACTGTTATTCTATCCGTGCGACGCGTAGAATTGTTATCCGTGCGTTACATAGAATTAGTGAATAATCACTATAAAATTCCGATCCGACATCAAGAACTTACGGGTAGTGCTCAAAAGTCTACAACAGTAAAAAACATTGCAACCAAAAAAAAAAAAAAAAAAAAAATATTTACGCCAACTGTGCGCGAAAATATTAACTGTGTGTTACAACCATTAAATCCACTTGAGGAACAAAAACGCCAACTTGTGTGGGAACAAAAAACCAAAATCCAAAATAAAACATAACCAAAACCCAGAAAATTAACAAAACAAAACACCACAAAAACCCAGAAGATCAACAAAACAAAACATCACTAAAACCCAGAAAAAAAAAAAAAAAACAAAACAAAACATCACTAAAACCCAGAAAATCAAAAAAAAAAAAAAACCACTAAAACAAAAAAAAGAAGAAATAAAATGGCTGTAGAACTCACCGAAGCCCACCTCAATCAAGCACTGTCTTCGTTAAGACAGGTGGCAAATTATGATGGAGCTCCAGAGAATCTGAGAAGTCATTCATAAGGAGGATAGATTTTATTATGCACCTATATCCAACCCATGATATAAGGCAACATAACATATTGTTCAGTGCAATCGAGATGCAGCTCACTGGAGATGCACAACGGCTCTCACAAATTGGACAAGCCAACACCTGGCCGGAACTAAGGACACTCCTCATCAATGAATTAAAGACGCAGACCCCCTGTGAGGAACTTCTTCGACGCCTCTACAACACCAACTATGCAGGAAATCTTCGTAAGTTTGTAACAGAATTAGAAGATAAGTCCTATATTATCACAAACAAATTAAGTCTAGAAAACGATGCAAATAACACCGCTCTTTATACAAATGCTTTAAATAACACTATAAAAGACGTAATAAACAAAAATTACCCGATAGATTATTTATGACGTTAGCTAGATAAATTGAAGCAAGTAGCTCAAAGAGAAGGGTTATACGAGAATAGTATAACAGAAATCAGAAAATCAAATCAAAGCCAAAATCAGAATCAAAAAGGTGGAAAATCTTTTGTACCCAATAGTACAACTCCGTCTCAAACAAAACAATCAGATACAACACAAAACCAAAAACTATTCCAAGAATTTCAACAAAAATTAAATATTGACAGGTCTCAAAATCCAATGAATAGTCAACAGCAAAACAACTATTCAAAGAATAATGTAGCAAACCAGCCTACAAAAAGGCAAAGACAAAGAAATAGTGGAATTAGCAAAATGGACACATCCGAAAATTTTCATCAGAATGCCTCGGATACTTCGGAAGAAGAGATAGAGATAAGTCCTTCATCAGAATAATGATGAAGATGTGTAGTCGACTCAGGCTCTTCAATTAATATAATGTCCGAAAACTTTTTTAATTTCAAAACCTATTTAAGAGATTCCAAAATTCACATGATTGAAGGAGCAGTAGAACTAAAAGAAATTATTTTCCTTGCACCCAGCAAACTTTGTCCGACAGAACAAAAATTTTATATCCATACATTTTCAGATAAATACGACATGTTGATAGGCAGAACTTTCCTAAAAGCCTGCAAAGCACAAATAAATTATGAAGAAGAATACGCAAAATTAGGAAACTATACATTTTATTTTAGAGATGTTGAAGAAATAGAAGAAGAACAAAACATAGAAGTTTGGACCCACCCACAGAAAGGGACCCGGAAACAAATTTTGCGATTGAAAACAAATAATAATAAGCAATGAGTATAGACTCGACCATTTAAACAACGACGAAACTCAAAAACTAAAAAAAGTCTTGTACGAATTCAGTGACATTCAGTACCGCGAAGGTGAAAATTTGACTTTCACGAGTACAATAAAGCACTCTATTCATACAAAACATGAGGACCCAATCTATAAACGACCATACAAATATCCCCAAACATTTGATATGGAAGACAACAAACAAATAAATGAAATGATTGAACAGGGTATCATTCGAAATCGAATTCCCCCTACTGTTCACCCATTTGGATCGTTCCAAAAAAATGAGATGCTTCCAAGAAACAAAAATTCAGATTAGTCATTGACTATCGAAATCTAAACGAAGTCACAATAGATGACAAATTTCCAATTCCAGTCATGGACGAAATTCTCGACAAACTGGGAAAATGCCAATACTTTACCACCATTGATTTAGCTAAGGGATTTCATCAAATTCAAATGGATCCTGAATCTATTGCAAAAACAGCTTTCTCAACTAAACATGGCTATTACGAATACACACGTATGCCATTTGGTCTTAAAAATGCCCCGGCAACATTCCAAAGATGCATGAATAATCTTTTGGAAGACCTTATTTATAAGGATTGCCTTGTTTATCTGGATGACATCATTGTGTACTCCACTTCATTGGAGGAACACATACTATCACTCAGAAAGGTATTTAACAAACTAAGAGAAGCTAATCTTAAACTCCAACTCGACAAATGCGAATTTATGAAAAAGGAAACAGCATTCCTTGGTCATATAATAACAACAGAAGGTATAAAACCTAACCCAGATAAAGTCAAAGCAATTCAAAAATTTCCGATACCCAAAACTCCAAAAGAAATTAAATCATTCTTAGGATTATGCGGATTCTTACGGAAATTTATACCCAACTTTGCACATATTGCAAAACCTTTAACTCTAGGATTAAAGAAAGGAGCTAAAATAAATATAAACGACCCAAATTATATTTCATCCTTCGAAAAATTAAAATATCTTCTTATGAATGATCCTATACTTGCATATCCCGATTTCAAAAAACCATTTTTCCTAACCACAGATGCTAGCAACAAAGCTTTAGGTGCGTTCCTCTCACAGGACCAGAGACCTATTTCTTATGGTAGTAGAACACTTAACGAACACGAACTTAATTATTCAGCCATAGAAAAGGAATTACTATCTATTGTATGGGCAACCAAATATTTTAGGCCATACCTTTTCGGTAGAAAGTTCGAGATTCTTAGCGACCATAAGCCTTTAGTATGGCTCAACGAACCAAAGATAAAAGAACCAAATATGAAACTTCAAAGATGGAAAATAAGACTAAATGAGTTTGATTACAAAATTAAATATTTACCTGGCAAAGAAAATTATGTAGCAGATGCCCTTTCCAGAGTTAAAATAGATAAAAACTTTTTAGGATCAACAGAAAGCACAGCAGCTACAATACATAGTGCTCACGAGGATAATGAAAACTACATTCCAATAGTAGAAAGACCCATTAATTATTACAACAGACAAATAGAATTCATTAGAGGTTCAGAAGACAAAACAGAAACAACAACTTACTTTTACAAAACAAACATAAAAATAACATACGAAGAAATAACCAATGCTTACGCAAGGGATATAATGATAAGATATCTTTGCAGTAAGAACACTGTACTATATTTTCATAATGAACAAGATTTTCCCATATTCCAACAAGCTTTTATCGAAATAATACAACCAAACGCAAATACAAAAACCTCGAAATCTAGCATTAAGTTAGAGGACCTTCAAACGTTTGCACAATTTAAAGAAATAATCCTAAAACAACATAAAGAATTATTACATCCAGGAATTGAAAAAACCATTAATTTGTTTAAAGAAAAATATTATTTTCCCGATTTTCAAAACCTAATTCAAAACATTATTAATGAATGCTCAGTATGCAAATCGCAAAGACAGAAAATAGAAATACAAAACTAACTTTTGAAATAACACCAGAACTTTTTAATATCAGAGAAAAATACGTCATGGACTTTTACATGATAGACAATTTACAATTCCTTTCATGCATTGACATTTACTCGAAATTTGCAACACTTGTAGAAGTAAAGTCTAGAGATTGGTTAGAAGCCAAGAGGGCAATTATGAAAGTATTCACTGAAATGGGCAAACCATAAAATAGAAATAAAATCAGACAAAGATTCAGCATTTCTGTGTATAGCACTAAAAAATTGGCTACAAGAAGAAAATGTAAAGTTAGAAATCACATCAAGTAAAAACGGCATCTCAGACGTAGAAAGATTCCATAAAACAGTAAATGAAAAACTCAGAATTATAAATAGTGAAAATGACATCGAAGATAAATTACTTAAATTTGAAAAAATTCTCTACGTATACAACCATAAGACGAGACATAAAACAACTAACCGAACACCAGCGGACATTTTTATCTATGCAGGATCCCCGACTATAATACCCAAATAAAAAAAAATACATCAAATAAACAATTTAAATGAAGATAGACACGACTTCGAAATCGACACTGAATTAAACAAGCACCATTAGTAAAGTAAAAACGACAAATCCATTCAAAAAGGAGAAATAAATCAGTTAGACTAGAAACATTTTGAAGAAAGAAATAGAGGACAAAAAGTTACACACTACAAATCAAAATTCAAGAAGAAAAAGAAACTTAATAAAAGCAAATACGACAATTAATTAATTACAGGTCAACAACTCAAGATGACTTTTTTATGCATCATGCTATTCTTAACATTAAAATCAACTTGCAGTCAATCCATTGACATAAACCCAGTAAAAGCACCAAACGGTTACTTAATATTTAAAACAGGAACCATGGACTTACCGACAAACTTTGAATATCATTATTTAAAAGTGAATTTAACTCTAATAGAAATTACATATAATAATTTAATGCAACAAGCACAAGAATTTAAAAACCTAATCCATATTCAATACTTAACAGAAAAACTAAGTAGGGAAATTAATGGAATATACATTGTAAAACATAATAAACGAGGACTAATTAACGGAATTGGTTATTGAACCAATGATATTGATACAAATATCTTTTTGGTACTCTTGATCAGGAAGATAAAGATGAATTAGAAGAAAAAATAAATAATCTTGAAAGCAATAGCGTACAAGCAAACGAACTAAATTACGTAATAAACACTGTTAATAAAGGTTTAGAAGTAATAAACAACCTCAGGGAAGAAAAAGAAAAATCAGTAAGATTAGAAATTCTAATCTTTAATTTTGAGCATTTCACAGAATACATTGAAGACATAGAAATGGGCATGCAGCTCACTAGACTAGGAATTCTCAACCCAAAACTTCTAAAATATAATCACTTAAGTCATGTTAATTCGGAAAAACTATTGAATACACAAACTTCCACCTGGCTTAAACCAAGTTCAAACGTTATATATTTATCATTTCAAACATTCCTCAAGAAATAATAAAAACCCCTATCTTTGAGATACTTCCTTATCCAGACGAGAATAAAAATATTTTGACAGAAAATTCATACGATAAATACTATTTTAATAACCAGAGGGCCGGGGCTAACTTCGACCGCGTTAAAGTTTGTATACCCTTGCAATTTTTTTGGTAACTCTTTCCTTACCTATAGCCATCAAAGTGGAATAACGTTTAAGCTAAAAAGGCTAATGTTTCCGAAAGAAACATTCTTGCTGATCAAGAATATATATACTTTATATGCTCGGAAATGCTTCCTTCTATGCGTTGCACACTTTTGACCAAAATTAATATACCCTTTTTGCAAGGGTATAAAAAGGCTAATGTTTCCGAAAGAACGGCCTACATAGGAAATAACGAAGATATTGATCAAAGTCACTGTTTTCCACCGATCGTTCCTATGGGAGCTATATGATATATATACCTGATCCTTATCAAATTTGGCACAGTCATTAACAGATATATTAAACTAACAAATGTTTAATTTGAAAGCAATCGCGTCAAAAGTAACGAAGTTATTGACAAAAGTCACTGTTTTCGAAAGATCGTTCCTATGGGAGCTATATGATATAGACACCCGATCTTGATCAAATTTGGCATAGTCGTTTATATGTGTAATTAACTCACCACTATTAAATTTCACGACAATAGCTCAGAAAATAACGAAGTTATTAAGAAAAGTCACTGTTCGTGACTTTGCCATTTGTATGGGACCTATATGATATAGTGATCCGATCCGGCTGAATCCGAGATATACAACGCCTGCAGTATATACAAGCCTACATGCAAAATTTCAGCTCTGTAGCTCCAACGGTCGAGGATGAGTTTGCGTTGATCCAGACGGACGGACGGACGGACGGACGGACGGACGGACGGACGGACGGACGGACGGACGGACGGACGGACATGGCTATTTGAACTCGTCTCGTCGTGCTGATCAAGAATATATATACTTTATATGCTCGGAAATGCTTCCTTCTATGCGTTGCACACTTTTGACCAAAATTAATATACCCTTTTTGCAAGGGTATAAAAAGGCTAATGTTTCCGAAAGAACGGCCTACATAGGAAATAACGAAGATATTGATCAAAGTCACTGTTTTCCACCGATCGTTCCTATGGGAGCTATATGATATATATACCTGATCCTTATCAAATTTGGCACAGTCATTAACAGATATATTAAACTAACAAATGTTTAATTTGAAAGCAATCGCGTCTAAAGTAACGAAGTTATTGAGGAAAGTCACTGTTTTCGAACGATAGTTCCTATGGGAGCTATATGATATAGACACCCGATCTTGATCAAATTTGGCATAGTCGTTTATATGTGTAATTAACTCAACAATATTAAATTTCATGATCATAGCTCAGAAAATAACGAAGTTATTAAGAAAAGTCACTGTTCGTGACTTTGCCATTTGTATGGGAGCTATATGATATAGTGATACGATCCGGCTGAGTCCGAGATATACAACGCCTGCAGTATATACAAGGCTACATGCAAAATTTCAGCTCTGTAGCTCCAACGGTCGAGGAGGAGTTTGCGTTGATCCAGACGGACGGACGGACGGACGGACGGACGGACGGACGGACGGACGGACGGACGGACATGGCTATTTGAACTCGTCTCGTCGTGCTGATCAAGAATATATATACTTTATATGCTCGGAAATGCTTCCTTCTATGCGTTGCACACTTTTGACCAAAATTAATATACCTTTTTGCAAGGGTATAACAACACTTTATTCAATAAAAACACAAAACAAAAAGAAACTAACGAATGTATAATAGGCATTTTAAATCAAATCCCAACCACTTGTAAATACGGTAAGACATATAAGAATTTTCAAACTAATTACTTTAAAGTTAATCAAAATTGCGTAAACAACGAATTAATAATAGAAGGCAATAACATAGTAAAAATTTACGATTGTGCCTTACAACTAATCGAAATATCAATAATAAATTCATTGCTTGACTATAGCCAAAGCATTTATGTAACAAACAATATCACCAGGCTAGAACCTATTTCCTTTATCCAAACAAAAGAGATAATTAACGAACATACGACATATTATACTGCATTTCAAACTATTACATTAACCACTTTTATACTTACTATAATAAGTTTGATTACATACTTAATCTATAAGTTTAAGGCAATGCCACAAAAATTAATAATTAAGCATTTTCGATCAAATAACAATCGTAGTCCCACAGACATAATCGAAACCGCAATTGTTGAAAAAATTGAGTCCCAAATTATAAACAAAATTGATACTCCAATATTTACAGCTGAGAAAAACCCCTCGCTATATCCCAATGTATCCGCCTGAGGACAGGCTATTTTCTTTAGGATGGGGGAGTCATATATCCAACTCCAATACCCAATAACATATAAATATTTCGCCCCCTAAAATTCATAACGTTAAAGTAAACATCCGTTCTTATAAACAATTGTCCCCCTCAAAACCAAAGCGTAAACAAATAATTGTCCCCCTAACAACCTAAAGCGTGAGAACGCTAACTCAGCAATTAAAATCGGACCAATCAAATCATCGAAATATCAATCACGTCACCATAGGGCTCTCAAATTTAGCTTATAAATATAACCATATGTAAACTCTCTATTATTTTCGTTAATTAATCCCTTGGCATTGTCTTTTTATTTTCGGATTTTATTTCTGAATTTATTAATTGCACATGTGGTCTTATTGCCTATTCTTGAGAGAGTGTGCCCGTACCCCGCCTTAGTGTATTATACCCCTTTAGTGTGACCAAATTCGGTTATCGGGGAAATTCACTGAGACGAAGAGCGGGCTTATTTGAAATATTCTTAATGGTTACATTCGGCCAATCCTGACATTTGATCGACCTCGATCATACAATATAACATACAACATACAATATACATATACAAATACTGCTTATCAAATACATATTACAAACAGAAGCTCACAGTTTTATCACACGCATGCATCCACGGCTTGAGTCGGGCTGATTCTAAGATACCTTTGTAGGGCAATTGAGTAAGTTGACAATCGTCAATATCAGTGACTTCGTAACGGTCATTTGGAAGAACTCGATTTATCTTATAAGGACCACGGTACTTAGGAGCGAACTTTTTGCACGATCCGGGAGTGACATCAACATTTCGAATGGCAACAAAATCATTGACTCTATAGGATAAAGGTGCCTTATGCCATAAGCGTATCGCTTTTCATTGCGCTCCTGCGATAATTGAATTTTCGCACTTGCCTCTTCCCTAGTGGCCTCAATGTTACAGCGGTTTTCTGAACTAAATTTCTCGTCAAGATACTCGGTTAATTCGTCTACTAAGGAGCCTCGCTGATCGCAACCAAACAACAACATTGACGGAGTTTTACCGGTACTACACTGCACTGAGTTATTAATAGCGAACTCCACACGATTAACTAATTTATACCAATCGGCTTGGGCTAAAGGTTCTGACAGCTTTCCCAACATTGGGGTCAACACACGGTTCACATGTTCGACCTGCCCATTGGCTTGAGGGGCAGCAGTCGCTACTTTAATATGGTCAATATTTCGGTTTTCTACAAATTCAGAAAACTCAAACGACGTAAAACAAGTACCTCTATCGGATATAACTCTTCTTGGTCGGCTATAATAATCAAAATATTTTTCTAATGCGGCGGTAACTTCTTTGGTACTAGTGGAATTTACGGGATACAATTTCACAAACTTTGTAAATGCGTCAATCACTACTAAAAGGTGCTTTCATTTCGATTTAACACTTGGTAAGGGACCTAAGTGGTCAACATGAATAGTATCAAATGGCTGACTTTTCGGAATACTATGCAAGGTTCTATTATGTATAGTTCTTGGAACACTATGTAGAATACACGGCAGACAATCTTTTATAAACGACTCAACCTTTGGGTTCATTAACGGGAACCAGTACTTTTCTTTCAAGTTGTTTACACATTTATCAACGCCTAAGTGACCTAGTTTCTCGTGACACCTTCTTATTAATTCCCCTTGCATGCGAGCCGGTGCATACAAACACAGTCTTTCCTTAGCATTTCTTTTGTACACTATACCATCTATTAACTCAAATCCAACATCATTGCCTTTTTCTAAATTTTCTCTTAGTTTACGGATATCCGGATCCCTTATTTGTTCTGACTGCAATAATAAATCAACATCTTGCGGAGACGCACCCACTACACCAACCAGCTTTGCCGACTCATTTCGATCGAGCTGGTCACTTCTTTCGCTTTGGTTACTTAATCTCGGATCAACAGAACTTTCATTTAAAGAAACGCAAGGTTTATTCTTAACCAGTTTTAACCGACTTCTTTCTAAACATAGCTCACACAGCCTGAAACAACTCTTCGCTAAATGAACACACGGGTTTGTCCCAAACGGTCCTAAATAATTCTTCCCTAAAGGAGCACATGGTTTTATTTTACACGGGCTTATCTCACACGGGTGTATCTTACACGGGTTTGTCTCACACGGGTCTATCTCACACGGTTTTATCTCACACGGGTTTTTCTCACACGGTTTTATCTCACACGGATCTATCTCACACGGTTTTGTCTCAAACGGTTTTAAATAATTCTTCACTAAAGGAGCACACAGCTTGGTCAAATCTCTACCAGACTCACACGGTTTAACGCAACTTTCTTCAAAAGTAATATACGGTTCACAAGGTTCAATTGAGGCATTCTGGTCTCTCTTCACTAATAAATCGCAAGGATCAAAATCACCTTCTACAATATTCTCTAACAACTCGGTTTGCCGACTTAATGCGTCTACATGGCCCATGTTTGAACCGGGTCTATGAGCAATGGTATAATCAAAGTTTTCCAATTCCAACGACCACCGCGCAATGCGGGGATTTATTGATTTTTTACTCAAGGTTTGGACCAATGAATTACAATCGGTAACGATCAAAAATGGTCTGTGTTCTAAATAAACGCGAAATCGGCGCACGGCATATATTATGGCCAAAGTTTCAAGTTCAAAACTGTGATAACGGGACTCGGCGGCTGTCGCCTTTCGGGAATAATAAGAGACTGGATGCATTTTGCCATCAGTCTGTCTTTGCATCAAAGAGGCACCAAAGCCATTTGAACTAGCGTCAGTATGCAACTCAGTTTCGTAAGTAGGGTTAAAGATAGCTAATACGGGCGGACTGGATAAGACGGATCTTAATGTGAGAAATACGTTTTTAGCGGTTTTGTTCATAGGAAATGGACCACCTTGTTTAAGCAACTCAGTTAACGGTTTAGCTATGCGGGAGAAATTCGGAACAAATTTGCGAAAATAAGAGAATAAGCCTAAGCACGAGTGTAATGCTTTGCTGTTAAGTGGTTCTGGGTATTCTTGAATAGCTTTTAAATGTGTATTATTTGGTAAAATTCCCTTATCACTGACTTCATATCCTAAATAATCTATGCTCTTCTGTAGGAAAATGCTTTTCTTCAAATTGAGCTCTAAATTGTACTGAATAAAACGATCTAACAGTTTTGCTAACAACTTATGATGCTGATCTACGGTGCGGGTGGCAAGAATAATATCGTCCATATAAACTACAAGTTCTGGATCTCTAATCATATCACTAAGTATGTTCGATATAAATCTCTGAAATACAGCTGGTCCGTTCTTTAGACCAAAAGGCATTCTCAGATATTCGAACTGCCCATCGGGTGTAACGAATGCGGTGTATTTAATTGAATCCTCTTCCATACCTACATGGTAAAAACCACTTTTCAAATCTATGACGGAGAAAACGGTCTTGCCCTCCAGGTATTCTAGGCAATCTTCTATCAAAGGCAATGGAAAATTATCCCTCACAGTCTTCTTATTTAAACCTCGATAATCAACGCACATTCGTATATTGCCATCCTTTTTTCGCACTAGGACGATGGCGGACGCATAGGGGGAGTTGCTTGGTCGGATTACATTATTGGCTAACAACTCACTAACCGTTTTAGAAACGATTCCTCTTTCATAATATGATAATCTCCTAGGACTACTATGAAATGGTGTTGTATCTGTCAGACATATTCTCATCATATATTTGGGCAACCCGTAATTAATTGAAAATCGGTCAATGTAATGCTCATGCACGATGTCTCGGCACTCACGCATCGCGCCTAATCCAAATTCACTGCCAACAGTAGTATTCCCGGTATCTGACAGCGTTGCACAAACGGTTTGCAACTCTGTTAGCCATTCTCGAAACGGGGATGCATTCGTGTTTACATTAGGGTTGTTCGTGGGGGGCGGAAGGATCCAAATGAAATACAAGGAGTTGGCGGGTGCCAATTTCTTCAGTTTGTGGTGAGCGAGTGGTGAATTAAAACGCACGAAAAACTTCGGTTAAATAAACGTAGGTTTTATTATTTATATAATATTCACAGGTAACCCGGCACACACGGAGATGGTTCGGGTTGAAAAAAGTGATTAACAAATCGTAAAAAATGCAAGAGAACGGGTGTTCGGGTGAAAATCTCGATTCGGAATAATGGCGATGCCCATTGGAAAAAACCCACTCACCCCTCCTGGTGTGACCGTAGATGCCGAGGATCAAAAAACCCTCCTCACTCTTCACTGCTCTTCGCCGCTCACTGCTGTTCACCCGGTGGCGTGAACATACCGCCCCCCTTGCAACATGTTGCAATTGCCACCCTGGACATATAACGGACGGGGGACGGCAACGTTCTGGAGCGCCTAGATCCCACAGGAGCCGGAGACGACCCATCCGAACACGGTGCTCTGGGCTGCGGGAGTACCGCTATGACCGGGCACACAGCCTGGTTGGATGACCTCCGGATAGAGGTCTGCCCCGAGTACCACGGACACCGACGCCGGCCGATAGAAATAGGGGTCGGCCAGGATCAGGGTGGCGAATTTCTCCCGAACCGGCGCCGCCACTTCCCGGATGGGAGTGCGGATGAGCAAGTCCTCTTCGACCCGGAATATAACGTTCCGTCGGAACGTCTCGTCGGACCTCGACTCGAGGACGGCCGTACAGGCTTGGTCGACCCCGACCTTGGTCACAGCTAACCCCAGGGACCGGGCAAAGGAGCGATTGATGCGGCTCTCAGCCGCACACGCATCGAGAAGGACGCGGGTCTCGAAGGATTTCGAGCCATTGCCCAACCGGAGAACTGCGGTTGGCAGGACAGTCGTCGTCCTGGCGTGGAGTAGGGAGGATAGAGAGATTTCGGGTGCGCCTTCTGGGGAAGCGGAGAGGTCGGACGATGATCGGGAACAGGGTTGTAGCGGGGGTGCAGCACGCCCGGAGGGGGGTGATTGGCTGCGCCGCCGGGCGGAGGCACGTTGTCTCGGCGTTTGGTCGGCCATGTGGAGCAGGGTATGGTGCCTTTGCCCGCATCGTCGGCAACCATGGCGAGTCCGGCACGCGTCGGATGAATGCTCGTGTGCCAAGCAATTGGGACAATACTTGTTGATCAGCACCGCCCGGAGCCGCTTTTCCCCTCGGAGGTTCAGGAAGCGCTGACACTGCCGGAGTGCATGAACCCCCCGACAGACCCGGCATCGGTACACGTTCGTGCCCTGCGGAGCATCTCGTTTGCTGCGGTGGTGCGGCAGACGTGTGGGGGCCATGTCGCTATGAAGGGGGGAGCTGAACGAACTGTAACGAAAGAAATTACGTAGGGGGGAGTGGATTAGTCTATGCGCGGGAACGAACAACATGCACGGAGACGAGGACATTCGGAGGGAACATAGAGGGATTGGGAGTCACGATACGGTTTTAGGCTCAGGACTCCTGCTGTCTTGCAACAGAATAAGCTTCGCTACGGGTCTTCGGATAGACCCACGCGCGGTGGTGACATCAGCCACTCGGACGAGACCGTCAGCCCCGGGCAGAGTGCGCTCAATTCGCCCTAAGCGCCACTCGTTGGAGGGGAGATGATCTTCGGACACGATCACGAGGTCGCCGGTCTGGATGCTGCGAGTCGGTGACTTCCACTTGTTCCGTTTGTGAAGCTCCTTGAGGTACTCACTCTTCCAGCGGCGGCAGAAAGCCTGCTGGATTGCCTTCAGTCGCTGCCATCGGTTGATCAGTGACATAGGCTCGACCAGAATTTCCGGTTCCGCAATGGATAAGAGCGGTCCTCCAATCAGGAAATGTCCCGGGCTTAGGGCCAGCAGGTCCTCTGGATCCTCGCTCATGGGAGAGATTGGCCTGGAGTTTAGACACGCTTCGATCCTGCACAGGAGAGTGGAAAGTTCCTCGAAGGTGTATTTGACAGTGGACGAAGACTTGTAAAACAGGGTCTTAAAACTTTTGACCCCTGCTTCCCACAGTCCTCCCATATGGGGCGCGCTTGGCGGAATGAACTGCCAGGATAAAATGTGCTGGGGAAATGCCTTCATTATATCAAGCTTGGTGGCGTTCAGGAAATCTTGTTCGAGCGCCTTTGAGGCCCCTACGAAGGTTTTGCCATTGTCGGAGTAAATGCGCTGGGGCATTGTCTCCGTGCGACAAACCGAGAGAAGGCTGCAAGAAATCTTTCAGTGGTGAGGTCGGAGGTAGCCTCGAGATGGATTGCCTTCGTGCTGAAACACACGAAGACGCAGACATAGCCCTTAGTTATGAGACACGCACGCCCGGTGTAATTTTTGATCTCGAACGGCCCTGCGAAATCAATGCCCGTGTGGGTGAAGGGCCTGGAGTACGTGATCCGTTCTCGAGGGAGATCACCCATCATCTGGGTCTGTAGTCGTCGACGATGAACGATGCAGACTTTGCACCCCTTGAGGTGGGACTTCACCATGTTCTTGATCCGTGGGATCCAGAATTTGGTGCGCAGATACCGCACCATCAGTTGATTGCCGCCATGCAACGTGATGCGGTGGGCGAATTTGACAAGCAGGCGAGTGAAATGAGTACTATAGGGGAGGAGAATAGGGTGACGTTCATCATATCGGAGGGACTCGGCGGCCCGGAGTCGTCCGCAGGCGCGGAGTAACCCATGCTGATCGAGAAATGGATTCAGATTGAGTAGCGTGCTGGATGATGGCAGGGGTCGCCCTTCCCCAGGGCCCGTATCTCCGCGAGGTATTCCCGACGCTGAGAGGTCCGAATCAAGGCGCGCTCGGCGGAGAGAAGTTCGTCATTGGTGAGGTGAACCGTGGAAGGCGTCGAGATCCTTTTGGTGGCGAAGCGTAGGATGTACGCGATGACTCGTAATGCCCTACCATAATCCGAGAAACGTTCGCTGACGTCCTCGAGTAGGGTGGTCGCGGTGGTGTGGCACTGGACTCGTTGCTCCAGCTGGGTGTCTGGGAGTTCGTTATGGGGAGTTGGCCAATACTCGGGGGCTCGCTGGAGCCAGTCCGGCCCATGCCACCAGAGTCTGCTGGCCGATAACTCGGCCGCGGAGACCCCACGGCTCGCCAGATCAGCGGGGTTGTCCTCGGAGCGCACATGTGACCAGCTTTGGCCACTGGTGCTTTTGGAGATGCTGGATACCCGATTGGCCACGAAGGTGGACCAACTGCACGGGGGTTTATTGAGCCAAGCCAACACGATGGTAGAGTCGGTCCAAAACTGGGAGGTTGCAGGTGGATTGGGAGTTCAGGAACGATCGACGCCCAGAGATCGGCTAGTAAAACCGCTCCGCACAACTCCAGCCGAGGCAGTGAGACTGTTTTGACTGGAGCTACACGGGTCTTAGCCGTTAATAAATGGACGGCTACTTGATCGCCGCACCGAACCCGCACATATAGGGCTGCTCCATACGCTTTCTGTGACGCGTCACAGAAGCCATGAAGCTCCCACGAGAGCTTATCGCTGGTGTTTAGCCAACGGGGAATGCGGAGTCGACTGAGGCCTGGGTAATCCTGCAGGAATTCGTGCCATTGCTGCAGCAGGAGAGGCGGCAGAACATCGTCCCAGCCCAGTTCGGTAAGCCAGATTTGTTGCATGAATATCTTCGCTCGGATGACAAATGGGGCTAGCCAACCAGCGGGGTCAAAGAGTTTAGCGATATGGGACAGAACCTGCCTCTTGGTGATCGACTCCTTCAAGGGGGGGTCCGCTACGGTGAAGAAGAAGACGTCTTCGGCAGCTTGCCAGCGGATGCCCAAGGTTTTTGCAGTGCTCGCGTCTTCCAGCTCGAGAAAGTCCTCTCGCAGCAGGTGCTCTCTCGGAATGGCTTGAAGTACTTCCTTCTTATTGGAAGTCCACTTCCGAAGCGGGAAGCCGGCAGATTGGAGGGTCGCTTGAAGCTCTCGTATGGCGAGACGGGCGTCGGCTTCAGTGTGAGCGCCGGCAAGGACATCATCAACATACATGTAGTTCCGAAGGATTTCGCTCGCCTGAGGATACATCGCTTGCACGTCTTGTGCCAGTTGTAAAAGGACTCGGATCGCCAAGAATGGCGCGCAGTTAACCCCAAACGTGACAGTTTGTAACTCGTAATCCTGGATATTGCCGCAGCGGTCTCGGTAGAGGATCCGCTGAAAGGGGGTATGCCTGGGATCGACTCGGATTTGTCGATACATCTGCGTTATGTCGGCATTGAAAACGAATTGAAAGAACCGCCATTTCAGTACCTGAAGCGTGAGGTCGGCCTGAAGAGTAGGACCGGTGTGCAAGACATCGTTGAGGCTGACGCCTTGTGTGGAGGGGCTCGACGCGTTAAATACCACGCGTACCTTAGTGGTGGTGCTATCGGGCTTAAACACCGCATGATGGGGGAGATAGAAGTTTTTCCCATCTTGAGGCGGCGTCACCCGAATCATATGACCCAATTCCTCGTACTCTTGAATAATGGCATCGTACTGCGTTTTTAGAACCGGATCCTTGAGAAGGCGTGCTTCATTCCGCAGGAATTGAGCCAGCGCGATCGGTCTTGAGTGGCCCAAGTCAACGCTATTCGGACCTTTGAACGGTAGGGACACAACATATCGGCCGTCCTTTCCCCTTTGGGTGGTCTCCTGGAAGTTCCGCTCGCAGAATGCGTCATCCTCCTTTTCCGGCTTTGCGGGAAGGTCTTCCACCTCCCAAAACTTGGTGAGGAGTACATCAAGCTTTGCTTCGGGACTAACTCGCGTCTGTGCCGCGAAAACGGATCTAGACACCGGAGGGTCAGGAGTGATAGCCCCACACAGAACCCATCCAAAGATGGTTTCTAGCCCGACAAAATCACCAATATCCTTTTTGATCCGTTCTCCGAGGATGTGGGGAAACAGGTCTACACCGATGATCATGTCAATAGGCGCGGGCTTGTTGTAGTACGGGTCAGCCAGGGGGCGATCGAGGCACTGCGTCGGAACCGTATTAAGGAATGGAGCTGTTGGAATGGCCCCTGACAATTTGGATACGACCAGGGCGGAGACCTCAATCTTGTTCAATCTGTCACACGGGGGAGACAGCATTAGCAGACACACCTTGTCGGCGCAGCCTCCATCACTCTGGCCCATGCCAGTAACCGCGGCGTCTACTGGGTAGAAGGGGGGCTGGACCATGCTGAAGACACGTTCGGAGAGAAAAGTTGAATCGGCTCCCGAGTCGATCAACGCCGGAATATGATGATCCACACCACGATGGTGCAGAGTGACAATCGCAGTGCCTAAAAGGCCTCTGCCTGGGGTAGATGCAAAATAACTTTGAGCATTTGTGAGCTGGTCGCTCGCGGACGGGCGCTCTGTGGCGCTGGATGGTGGGACTTGCGCAGCGGATGGCGAGGGCACGGACACATCACTAGGATGCAACAGCGTATGATGACGCTCCTTGCAGGTATGGCAATTATGCGCACTGGAGCAGCCCTTCACTTGATGACCGCGGGCAAAACAGTTCAGACAAAGTCCCTGCTGTCTAATGGTTTCCAGCCGCCTCTGAACAGGCATATCAAGGAAACTAGGGCAGAGCCGTATTGGGTGATTTTCCCGATGGCACAGCTTGCAAGACGCCGATTTGAGCTGAGCTTTCGCTGGAAACGCTTGGACTTTCATCGTTGCAGAGGATTTGCGGGGACCAATGGGGATGGCTTGGACACTTGGGGCCGACTTATGTTCTTCGGTGGCATCCAGGACACGATACCGATCGGTAAGAAATTGGTTCAAATCGGACCACGTTGAGACGACAGTCTTATTGGGCACTGATTGCTCCCACAGGAGGATTGTGGCCTTCGGCAATTTACTAGTGCAGATGGCGATAAGTAGGACATCCCAATTCTCAGTACTAACACCCGAACGCTCAAGTGCGGTAAGACACCCTTGAAACGCGGTCTGCAGCTCTCGCAAGGATTTGCCCGACTCTTGTGCCACCGCGGGAATCTGAAGGAGTTGTCTGGCTTGAGTCATGACCAGCAGACGGCTGTTTTCGTACCGTGCGGTGAGGTTCTCCCACGCGGCCTGGAAACCCTCATTCGTCAGGGGGGACTTAGCCACGATGGTTCTCGCTTCCCCTCGCGTCTTGGTGTTCAGGTGATAGAGCTTCTCCACTTGTGACAAGTACGGGTTGGCGATATAAATGGCGGCGAACAAATCGCGGAATGTGGGCCATGCTAGGCTGTCGCCATCAAATGTCTCCACCTCACACGGGGAACTCTATGCCCCGCCGGCCTCGACGGAGCGGTGGGCTGACGCATAAGACTCGTCATCTGTGCCGAGAGCTGTTCGATGCGTTCTCCAAACAACGTCCCGCATCGCACATACGCCGCATAGGCGTATTCGTGCTTCGCCTTGATGCGGCTTATGTTTGCCAAGCTTTCCTCGTCGGTTTGGACTGTCAAGGCCTTGTGACAACGGGAGTGTTCCATCTCGACAGTTGACCACAGCGATTTGAGCTGCTCTAAGTGCATTTTAAGGGAAAACAAGGGCACTTCAGAAGTTAGAGCTTCACTCTCCCGAGCTTCGAACAGAGTCAATGCGTCGCACGCCAGAATGAAATCGGAGAGGGACATTCTGGAGTGTTCTCTGCGCTGTTGTGATACGGATCGGGTGACGGGAGCGTCAGAACAGTGCGTCACAACAACGTGCGGGATCTGGGTCTGGGTTGAAAGCTTGGAACGACCTTTGTGTTCTCTCGAGTCTTTAACCGAGAATCTGCGACCCTGAGGGAGGCTGGACGAAGACGGACGGGATCTTGGGGATTCGCTGCGGCTACGAACAGACGAGAACTTGCGCGAAATATCCGTACGCTTCACGGTCGCCGGAGTTATCGGAGGTCGAACCTTCTCCGGAGTTGAAGAGGGAGACGAAAGACCGTTAGACTTCGGCGCAGTCTTGGACGGCTCCGTGGACATACTCAGGGACGACCTTACCGTTGAACACCGAGTTTGTGGGTTTTGAGAAAATGGGGAAAATTTGAGGAAATGAGAAGTGGACTGTATGAGGACGCAAGAGCTTTCTCACTGTGCACCGCAGGATTGCGGGAGAATTATCTCGCGTGCGGCTCGGAAACGGAGCCCTTTGAATGGGGATAGATGCGGAACAATATACGAACGCACGAGTGCGGATCAAAACTTGCACGTAGACAAGCTAAATGATTACAAAACAAGTTTGTATGGATTCGTAAGTAACGCTGGAAGTACGTATAAAACAAAACACGGAGGAAATATATAAATAAAGATGTATAGGATAAAAGAAAATACGTTTTTGTATAGATCTGGATCTGGATATATATATGTGCGCACAATACTGGCCGGAAAAAATTATATATATAATTTATAAATATGGACGGATGTATAAATATGGGCCCGATAGTGCTGGAAAAAATATATATATGTATTTATTTATAAATATGGGCGGATATATATATGAGCGCAAAAGGCTGGCCGGAAGAAGTATATTTATAATTTTTGAATATGAATGGATATATAAATATGGGCCCGATAGTGCTGGAAAAAATATATATTCATTTATTTATAAATATGGGCGGATATATATATGAGCGCAAAATACTGGCCGGAAAAAATTATATATATATAATTTATGAATATGGACGGATATATAAATGTGGGCACGATAGTGCTGGAAAAATATATATGTATTTAGTTATAAATATGGGCGGATATATAATTAGGCGAAAAAAGGGAATCGGAAATAATGTGATTTGAACTTGGCGCGCTTGAGCCGCCTATCGATATCACGACTCGACTCACGTGTCACCACTACTCCGAAAACAGCTGTCGGCCGCTGTTTATATGTTTGGTTTTTGATTTTGTTGTTTAATTATGTTAATAATTTTTTTTGTGGTTGTGCGGAAAAACCAAGAACAAAAGAACGCTTTTACGCACCGCGAGTGTTGTGCGCAAACCAAACAACCGATCAATGCATATGGACAGATGCTTGATCTATGTATGTACGTACATGCATAAGTACACAGGTGAGTATATAGATGTATGCACACGCGTTGTTCACAACAACAAAAAAAACGTAAGTAATTGTAATTTAATTGGATGTGGAATTGTGTTAAATCAATGCGCGACACCGAAATGTATTATATGTTGTGGATATGTACATATGTATGTGCAATGTATGACTATGTAAGCATATATGTATGTACGTATGTAAGCAAGTGCACCGGTATCCAAAGACGCGCGTGAGGAATTTAATTTCGCACCGAATTCGAACGCGCAAGAAATCGCGATGCATACGTTAAGTGCTATTTAAAAAAAAGAATATTTTTTTTTTTCTGCCTTTTGTGTCGTGGTAAATGTGCGAAGGGATTATATATATATGGATAGGTACATATGCGCGTACATCAACAGGTGACGATGTATGTATGTATGTATGTACGTAGATTCGCGCGTGCGGAAATAAGTTTGGCATTAAAAATAATTATTCCAACACATAAGAAAACGCGGTGAACACTTGATTATTATTCTTCCCTATTTTTTATAACACTTTAATAAATTTTTTTTTTGTTTTTTTAAACTTTTACGCGGATTTGGCAAACAGCTGTGGAAATTACATACATGTACATGTGAATGCATATGAAAAAAAAAGAGGTGGATTTGGACAAGTGCGAGGAAAAAAAAACATAAATAAAAAATGGATAATCGTGGAATGTAAAACGAGAACGTTGGACAATCACGCTAAGGATTAGGAACTACCATGTAACCTTGGAACAGGTCAGGTATGTACATACATACAATATGTAAAAGTGTGTAGGTCGCTATGGAGAAGCGGGAAAACCTCACACTTTTAGTAGTATGGAAATGAAATGAATAATGAAATTTTGTACTTATCAGGAATTCCGCCGATGCAAGCTGGAGGAGCGGAAGGATATCCGGCTCGAAGGACCAATGTTCGTGGGGGGGCGGAAGGATCCAAATGAAATACAAGGAGTTGGCGGGTGCCAATTTCTTCAGTTTGTGGTGAGCGAGTGGTGAATTAAAACGCACGAAAAACTTCGGTTAAATAAACGTAGGTTTTATTATTTATATAATATTCACAGGTAACCCGGCACACACGGAGATGGTTCGGGTTGAAAAAAGTGATTAACAAATCGTAAAAAATGCAAGAGAACGGGTGTTCGGGTGAAAATCTCGATTCGGAATAATGGCGATGCCCATTGGAAAAAACCCAGTCACCCCTCCTGGTGTGACCGTAGATGCCGAGGATCAAAAAAACCCTCCTCACTCTTCACTGCTCTTCGCCGCTCACTGCTGTTCACCCGGTGGCGTGAACAAGGGTTATTACAATAATTATCTAGATCAGTGGTGTTATTACTAATGGTATTATGCTTAGGATATTTAGTAAACAGGGATGCACAGAAGGATTTGTAAACAAAAGCAATGGTACTCTTTAATGATGCGGAATTCTTTTCATACTTTCTTACATTTTCAATTAATGAGAACTTAAGACCTATTTTATTCAAGGCGTCTCTACCAAGAAGTAGTTGCGTCGGCATAATATTATCGGGAATAACTAAAAATTGAATTTCATAATATTTTTTGCAAAACAGAACTAAACATTTGACTGTTCCAAAAGTCAGAATAGAGCCACCGCTCAGTCCATGAAAAGAACTTTTAACTAATTTATCGCAATCTAAATGCGGCATCAACGCTCTACTGGCAAAACTTACTGGGCTTCCGGAATCCAATAGGGCAAAAATATTATTAAGATCAGTGCATCCCCCTTTACAAGATATTCTTAAACTTACTAATTGAATAAATGACTTATCATCAATGGTGTCCGGGTCTTCACTAGAGCTCATGGCGGCGATCTTGGTTCGCATTGGACAATTCCGGTACTGATGGCCCACATTGAAGCACCGATAGCAACTTCCTTTTGGTCTCTCCGGACGTGGACAGTCAAACATTAAGTGACCAATCTGGCGGCAATTGAAACATCTCTTATCCTTTGCAGCAGGCGTAATGGCCTGCGTACGGTCTGAAGTCTGACGAGCCTGAGGAACGTAGTTTTTGGCTGGTGGCTGAACTGTCTGAAAACGCATCATCTTCTCTCGCAACTCGTTCAGAGAAGTACAATAATACAAAGGAGCTGACAATCCGGTTCGATCTTGTAGTCCGTCAACAATGTATTTGACCACATCGGTGTCTTCAAAATTGCCCTGCTGAGCAATATTTCGCATAATGATGAAATACTGCAAGAGTGACTCTCCTTTGCCAATCGGGCGCTTCCTCATCTGGTTAGCAATCTCGTAGTTTGTCATTTGTAGGCCAAATACCTTCACAAGGGCATCCTTCAGCTCGCTCCAGGTTGTAGTCCTTTCATATGTCATGTATGCTTTAGCAGATCCTTCCAGCAGTCGGTTGCCCAACGACCAACATTGGGCATCACTCAGTACATAGACTCTAGCCGCTTTCTCCAGCTCACGAATCCATACGTGAATGGGCAGATCACCATCACCAGAGAATTTAGGTACGGTAGTTTCGACGTCCTTCAAGTTCATGCGGCAATTATATTCCGGTCTGCTTAAGTTCTCCTCCAGCTCCATAACACGTGTTTTTAGCTCCATTAGGTTTTTACGTGCTGTATACAATTCGATGCTACTAAGAATCGAAGCCAATTCGTCGGTTTCGCTCGCTTGTGCGCCTTCACGAACATGCACGTTCATGTCTGGCCCTACAGGGGTCTCACGAGACATCGTCGGCAACTGGTTAGCACCCACTTGATCTGTACTTGGCTGCTCAATGTTTCCCACGCCGCGCTGCTCAATAAGAGGCTCCGGACCAGCATCCACAAGTTGTCCGGTAAGCACATTTGCAGACACTGCTGGGCTGACTGCCTGCTCTTCGGGTACATCACTCTCTCCAGACTGATTCTGTGCCATGACTGCTTTTACCAATGCTCGCAATTGGTAAATTGACGCCTCTCTGTCGCAAGGTACTTCCTTTGCCGCTAGCAACTCAAGCAACGCGGTTTTGTTTAATTTAATGATCTCGGTGTATTTCATAAAAATACTTTCTTTAGGGCAAACTCCACACCTGATTTGTAAACTCTCTATTATTTTCGTTAATTAATCCCTTGGGATTGTCTTTTTATTTTCGGATTTTATTTTCTCTCTACTTTTTAAACTAATTAATCCCTTGGGATTGTCTTTCTATCTCCGGATTTTATTATTTTTAAATTAAGTGCACATGCGGTCTTATTGACTATATTCGAGAGAGTGTGCCCGTACCCCGCCTTAGCGTATTATACCCTTTTAGTGTGCCCAAATTCGGTTATCGGGGAAATTCACTGAGACGAGGAGCGGGCTTTTTTAAAATATTCCTAATGTTTACACCATTAAATCCAATTGAGGAACAAAAACGCCAACTTGTGTGCGAACAAAAAACCAAAATCCAAAATAAAACATAACCAAAACCCAGAAAATTAACAAAACAAAACACCACAAAAAACTCAGAAGATCATCAAAACAAAACATCACTAAAACCCAGAAAAAAAAAAAACAAAACAAAACAAAACATCACTAAAACCCAGAAAATCAAAAGAAACCAGAGGGCCGGTGCTAACTTTGACCCCGTCAAAGTTTGTATACCCTTGCAAGTTTTTTGTGTAAAAGGTCTAATGCTTGCGAAAGAATGGCTTAGAAAATAACGAAGTTATTGATCAAAGTCACTGTTCACCACCGATTGTTCCTATGGGAGCTATATGATATAGTCGCCCGATCTCAATCAAATTTGGCACAGTCATTAATAGATATGCTAAACTGAGAAATATAGTAAAAGTAACGAAGTTATTGAGGAAAGTCACTGTTTTCGAACGATCGTTCCTATGGGAGCTATATGATATAGACACCCGATCTTGATCAAATTTGTCATAGTCGTTTATATGTGTAATTAACTCACCAATATTAAATTTCACGACAATAGCTCAAAAAATAACGAAGTTATTAAGAAAAGTCACTGTTCGTGACTTTGGCGTTTGTATGGGAGCTATATGATATAGTGATCCGATCCGGCTGAATCCGAGATATACAACGCCTGCAGTATATACAAGCCTACATGCAAAATTTCAGCTCTGTAGCTCTTACGGTCTAGGAGGAGTTTGCGTTGATCCAGACGGACGGACGGACGGACGGACGGACGGACATGGCTATTTGAACTCGTCTCGTCGTGCTGATCAAGAATATATATACTTTATATGGTCGGAGATGCTTCCTTCTATGCGTTGCACACTTCTGACCAAAATTAATATACCCTTTTTGCAAGGGTATAAAAAAAACACCTCTAAAACAAAAACCAGAGGGCCGGGGCTAACTTCGATCGCGTCAAAGTTTGTATACCCTTGCAATTTTTTTGGTAACTTTTTCCTTCCCTATAGCCATCAAAGTGGAAAAACGTTTAAGCTAAAAGGGCTAATGTTTCCGAAAGAACGGCCTACAATCTTAGCATAGGAAATAACGAAGATATTGATCAAAGTCACTGTTTTCCACCGATCGTTCCTATGGGAGCTATATGATATAGTTACCCGATCCTTATCAAATTTTGCACAGTCATTGACAGACATATTAAACTAACAAATGTTTAATTTGAAAGCAATCGCGTCAAAAGTAACGAAGTTATTGAGGAAAGTCACTGTTTTCGAAAGATCGTTCCTATGGGAGCTATATGATATAGTCACCCGATCTTGATCAAATTTGACATAGTCGTTTATATGTGTAATTAACTCAACAATATTAAATTTCATGATCATAGCTCAGAAAATAACGAAGTTATTAAGAAAAGTCACTGTTCGTGACTTTGCCATTTGTATGGGAGCTATATGATATAGTGATCCGATCCGGCTGAATCCGAGATATACAACGCCTGCATTATATACAAGCCTACATGCAAAATTTCAGCTCTTAACCTCTTACGGTCTAGGAGGAGCTTGCGTTGATCCAGACGGACGGACGGACGGACATGGCTATTTGAACTCGTCTCGTCGTGCTGATCAACAATTTATATACTTTATATGGTCGGAGATGCTTCCTTCTATGCGTTGCACACTTTTGGCCAAAATTAATATACCCTTTTTGCAAGGGTATAAATCAATCAATCAAGCACTGTCTTCGTTAAGACAGGTGGCAAATTATGATGGAGCTACAGAGAATCTGACGTCATTCATAAGGAGGATAGATTTTATTATGCACCTATATCCAACCCATGATATAAGGCAACATAACATATTGTTCAGTGCAATCGAGATGCAGCTCACTGGAGAAGCACAACGGCTCTCACAAATTGGACAAGCCAACACCTGGCCGGAACTAAGGACACTCCTCATCAATGAATTAAAGACGCAGACCCCCTGTGAGGAACTTCTTCGACGCCTCTACAACACCAACTATGCAGGAAATCTTCGTAAGTTTGTAACAGAATTAGAAGATAAGTCCTATATTATCACAAACAAATTAAGTCTAGAAAACGATGCAAATAACACCGCTCTTTATACAAATGCTTTAAATAACACTATAAAAGACGTAATAAACAAAAAATTACCCGATAGATTATTTATGACGTTAGCTAGATACGATATAACCACAGTCAGCAAATTGAAGCAAGTAGCTCAAAGAGAAGGGTTATACGAGAATAGTATAACAGAAATCAGAAAATCAAATCAAAGCCAAAATCAGAATCAAAAAGGTGGAAAATCTTTTGTACCCAATAGTACAACTCCGTCTCAAACAAAACAATCAGATACAACACAAAACCAAAAACTATTCCAAGAATTTCAACAAAAATTAAATATTGACAGGGCTCAAAATCCAATAAATAGTCAACAGCAAAACAACTATTCAAAGAATAATGTAGCAAACCAGCCTACAAAAAGGCAAAGAGAAAGTAATAGTGGAATTAGCAAAATGGACACATCCGAAAATTTTCATCAGAATGCCTCGTATCAATCGGAGGAAGAGATAGAGACAAGTCCTTCATCAGAATAATGATGAACAATAAACCTTTCAGATGTGTAGTCGACTCAGGCTCTTCAATTAATATAATGTCCGAAAACTTTTTTAATTTCAAAACCTATTTATGAGATTCCAAAATTCACATGATTGAAGGAGCAGTAGAACTAAAAGAAATTATTTTCCTTGCACCCAGCAAACTTTGTCCGACAGAACAAAAATTTTATATCCATAAATTTTCAAATAAATACGACATGTTGATAGGCAGAACTTTCCTAAAAGCCTGCAAAGCACAAATAAATTATGAAGAAGAATACGCAAAATTAGGAAACTATACATTTTATTTTAGAGATGTTGAAGAAATAGAAGAAGACCAAAACATAGAAGTTTTGGACCCACCCACAGAAAGGGACCCGGAAACAAATTTTGCGATTGAAAACGAAATAATAGAAAGCAATGAGTATAGACTCGACCATTTAAACAACGAAGAAACTCAAAAACTAAAAAAAGTCTTGTACGAATTCAGTGACATTCAGTACCACGAAGGTGAAAATTTGACTTTCACGAGTACAATAAAGCACTCTATTCATACAAAACATGAGGACCCAATCTATAAACGACCATACAAATATCCCCAAACATTTGATATGGAAGTCAACAAACAAATAAATGAAATGATTGAACAGGGTATCATTCGAAATCGAGTTCCCCTACTGTTCACCCATTTGGATCGTTCCAAAAAAATGAGATGCTTCCAAGAAACTAAAATTCAGATTAGTCATTGACTATCGAAATCTAAACGAAGTCACAATAGATGACAAATTTCCAATTCCAGTCATGGACGAAATTCTCGACAAACTGGGAAAATGCCAATACTTTACCACCATTGATTTAGCTAAGGGATTTCATCAAATTCAAATGGATCCTGAATCTATTGCAAAAACAGCTTTCTCAACTAAACATGGCCATTACGAATACACACGTATGCCATTTGGTCTTAAAAATGCCCCGGCAACATTCCAAAGATGCATGAATAATCTTTTGGAAGACCTTATTTATAAGGATTGCCTTGTTTATCTGGATGACAGTATTGTGTACTCCACTTCATTGGAGGAACACATACTATCACTCCGAAAGGTATTTAACAAACTAAGAGAAGCTAATCTTAAACTCCAACTCGACAAATGCGAATTTATAAAAAAAGGAAACAGCATTCCTTGGCCATATAATAACAACAGAAGGTATAAAACCTAACCCACATAAAGTCAAAGCAATTCAAAAATTTCCGATACCCAAAACTCCAAAAGAAATTAAATCATTCTTAGGATTATGCGGATTCTTCCGGAAATTTATACCCAACTTGCACATATTGCAAAACCTTTAACTCTAGGATTAAAGAAAGGAGCTAAAATAAATATAAACGACCCAAATTATATTTCATCCTTCGAAAAATTAAAATATCTCCTTATGAATGATCCTATACTTGCATATCCCGATTTCAAAAAACCATTTTTCCTAACCACAGATGCTAGCAACATAGCTTTAGGTGCGTTCCTCTCACAGGACCAGAGACCTATTTCTTATGGTAGTAGAACACTTAACGAACACGAACTTAATTAGTCAGCCATAGAAAAGGAATTACTATCTATTGTATGGGCAACCAAATATTTTAGACCATACCTTTTCGGTAGAAAGTTCGAGATTCTTAGCGACCATAAGCCTTTAGTATGGCACAACAATATAAAAGAACCAAATATGAAACTTCAAAGATGGAAAATACGACTAAATGAGTTTGATTACAAAATTAAATATTTACCTGGCAAAGAAAATCATGTAGCAGATGCCCTTTCCAGAGTTAAAATAGATAAAAACTTTTTAGGATCAACAGAAAGCACAGCAGCTACAATACATAGTGCTCACGAGGATAATGAAAACTACATTCCAATAGTAGAAAGACCCATTAATTATTACAACAGACAAATAGAATTCATTAGAGGTTCAGAAGACAAAGCAGAAACAACAACTTACTTTTACAAAACAAACATAAAAATAACATACAAAGAAATGACCAATGCTTACGCAAGCGATATAATCATAAGATATCTTTGCAGTAAGAACACTGTACTATATTTTCATAATGAACAAGATTTTCCCAAATTCCAACAAGCTTTTATCGAAATAATACAACCAAACGCAAATACAAAAACCTCGAAATCTAGCATTAAGTTAGAGGACCTTCAAACGTTTGCACAATTTAAAGAAATAATCCTAAAACAACATAAAGAATTATTACATCCAGGAATTGAAAAAACGATTAATTTGTTTAAAGAAAAATATTATTTTCCCGATTTTCAAAACCTAATTCAAAACATTATTAATGAATGCTCAGTATGCAATATCGCAAAGACAGAAAATAGAAATACAAAACTAACTTTTGAAATAACACCAGAACTTTTTAATATCAGAGAAAAATACGTCATGGACTTTTACATGATAGACAATTTGCAATTCCTTTCATGCATTGACATTTACTCGAAATTTGCAGCACTTGTAGAAGTAAAGTCTAGAGATTGGTTAGAAGCCAAGAGGGCAATTATGAAAGTATTCACTGAAATGGGCAAACCATAAAATAGAAATAAAATCAGACAAACATTCAGCATTTCTGTGTATAGCACTAAAAAATTGGCTACAAGAAGAAAATGTAAAGTTAGAAATCACATCAAGTAAAAACGGCATCTCAGACGTAGAAAGATTAAATTACTTACTTAAATTACTTAAATTTGAAAAAATTCTCTACGTATACAACCATAAGACGAGACATAAAACAACTAACCGAACACCAGCGGGCATTTTTATCTATACAGGATCCCCCGACTATAATACCCAAATAAAAAAAATACATCAAATAAACAATTTAAATGAAGATAGACACGACTTCGAAATCGACACTGAATTAAACAAGCACCATTAGTAAAGTCAAAAACGACAAATCCATTCAAAAAGACAGGAGAAATAAATCAGTTAGACTAGAAACATTTTGAAGAAAGAAATAGAGGACAAAAAGTTACACACTACAAATCAAAATTCAAGAAGAAAAAGAAACTTAATAAAAGCAAATACGACAATTAATTAATTACAGGTCAACAACTCAAGATGACTTTTTTATGCATCATGCTATTCTTAACATTAAAATCAACTTGCAGTCAATCCATTGACATAAACCCAGTAAAAGCACCAAACGGTTACTTAATATTTAAAACAGGAACCATGGACTTACCGACAAACTTTGAATATCATTATTTAAAAGTGAATTTAACTCTAATAGAAATTACATATAATAATTTAATGCAACAAGCACAAGAATTTAAAAACCTAATCCATATTCAATACTTAACAGAAAAACTAAGTAGGGAAATTAATGGAATATACATTGTAAAACATAAAAAACGAGGACTAATTAACGGAATTGGTTCAATATACAAATATCTTTTTGGTACTCTTGATCAGGAAGATAAAGATGAATTAGAAGAAAAAATAAATAATCTTGAAAGCAATAGCGTACAAGCAAACGAACTAAATTACGTAATAGACACTGTTAATAAAGGTTTAGAAGTAATAAACAACCTCAGGGAAGAAAAAGAAAAATCAGTAAGATTAGAAGTTCTAATCTTTAATTTTGAGCATTTCACAGAATACATTGAAGACATAGAAATAGGCATGCAGCTCACTAGACTAGGAATTTTCAACCCAAAACTTCTAAAATATAATCACTTAAGTCATGTTAATTCGGAAAAACTATTGAATACAAAAACTTCCACCTGCCTGGACATTCCTCAAGAAATAATAAAAACCCCTATCTTTGAGATACTTCCTTATCCAGACGAGAATAAAATATTTTGACAGAAAATTCATACGATAAATACTATTTTAATAACAACACTTTGTTCAATAAAAACACAAAACAAATAGAAACTAACGAATGTATAATAGGCATTTTAAATCAAATCCCAACCACTTGTAAATACACTAAGACATATAAGAATTTTCAAACTAATTACATTGAACCAAACATAATTGTAACTTGGAATCTACCAAAAACTAAACTTAATCAAAATTGCGTAAACAACGAATTAATAATAGAAGGCAATAACATAATAAAAATTTATGATTGTGCCTTACAACTAAACGAAATATCAATAATAAATTCATTGCTTGACTACAGCCAAAGCATTTATGTAACAAACAATATCACCAGGCTAGAACCTATTTCCTTTATCCAAACAAAAGAGATAATTAACGAACATACGAAATATTATACTGCATTTCAAACTATTACATTACCACTTTTATACTTACTATAATAAGTTTGATTACATACTTAATCTATAAGTTTAAGGCAATGCCACAAAAATTAATAATTAAGCATTTTCGATCAAATAACAATCGTGGTCCCACAGACATAATCGAAACCCCAATTGTTGAAAAAATTGAATCCCAAATTATAAACAAAATTGATACTCCAATATTTACAGCTGAGAAAAACCCCTCGCTATATCCCAATGTATCCGCCTGAGGACAGGCTATTTTCTTTAGGATGGGGGAGTCATATATCCAACTCCAATACCCAATAACATATAAATATTTCGCCCCCTAAAATTCATAACGTTAAAGTAAACATCCGTTTTTATAAACAATTGTCCCCCTCAAAACCAAAGCGTATGAACGCTAATCCATAAAATTAACATAAACGATTAAAATAATAATTGTCCCCCTAACAACCAAAAGCGTGAGAACGCTAACTCAGCAATTAAAATCGGAGCAATCAAATCATCGAAATTTCAATCACGCCACCAAAGGGCTTCCAAATTTAGCTTATAAATATAACCATAAGACATTTTTGTAACCAGTTCTAAGTTTTCATTCAAATAATAAAGTACGTTGCTTTTAACTCACAAAACATATATTTTTTTTCCTTATTGGGAAAATTGGATATTTAATTATATGTACATTAATTTTTTTTTCATTTTTATTCCTTTTTTTTTGTGTATTTAAATTGATTTATTGTGGCAGCGCAAAAATCGCCTCTTACCACAAAGGTGCTTATATGAGCACTCTTTTTATTAAAATTAAATTCTTTTTTTGTTTAATATTTTAATACTGCATCTGATGTTGTTTCTGCTGCTGTTGGTTCTGCTGCTGTTGGTTCTGCTTTGCCTCTTTTTATGCCATACACCCATGGGGTGAAATGGTATATTAAAGTCGCCAAATTGTATTTAACAGGCAGAAGGAAGCATCTCCGACCCCACAAAGTATATATATTCTTGATCAGGATCAACAACCGAGTCGATTTAGCCATGTCCGTCCGTCCGTCCGTCCGTTCGTATGAACACGCAGATCTCGGAGACTATAAGAGCTAGAGCCACCAAATTTGGTATGTAGACTCGTGTGGTATGTAAATATATAGAGTTCATTAAAATTTTTGCCACGCCCCCAGAATTTACATAGTTGTTCCAACTTTTTGCCACGCCCCCTTCCGCCCCCGCAGTTCACATAAAACTGATTTTTTTAAAAACCATGTAAGCTACCGACATTAAATTTGGTATGTAAGCTAGCCTAATAAACGCGCAGACATTGACTATTTAAAACTTTTGCCACTTCCATTTCCGCCCCCGCAAATTAAACAAAACTGATTTTCTCTCTGATTTTAGTATGTATACTGGCTTAGTATGCGCGCAGAATATATATATTTTAATATGTTGCCATAAATTTGAAAAAAACGATTGGCTCTTGCAATTTTTTGACCATTGCAATCAAATTTGGCGGACTAATTAATCTTATCTATTTCTACCAAACTACCAAATTTGATTGAAATCGGACTGGAAACATGCAAAATATGCGGATGAACGTATTTTGCTACGCGATCCATAAGCGCAGAATTGGCCGTTGGCTAGTGGCGGCACTAGAGTGCTCGTGTGTTTGTAGAGTGAGCGAGATAGCATATGGTATGAGGCATGTTAAAACAATTTAATAGACATACATTTGGTTTTTGAAATTTTAAATATTTGTTTCACCTGGTGTATGGTATACCCAAGTCGGCGAGACGACTTACTTTATTGTTGTTGCTATTGTTCTTCAAGTCGGCATATTCTAATCCAAATTTGGCATGACTCCGCCCATGGTGGTGGTGGGTCACTGTTTACTTGGGCCAGCAGGGCCGCTCGCTGCTTCCTAAGTCTGACGAGAAGCTCACCTCGTCGCTTTATTTGAGGAATGGTCCTGGGCATCGGCATATGCGTTATTTTATATGGCAAGGACTTTTTATTTTTATATTTGTTTTTTCTTTTGCCTTTTTAATTGTTGCCAATGGTAGGCAGGATCGCCATTAAGTAGGCGAAGGCAAGGTTTGACTTGAAGTGATTTATTAAGGCCGCAAGCCCGGTATTTATAGGGGAACATTTACATTGGTCTTATGGCAAGTGTCCTTAACGCTACTTAAAGCTAGACATTATGCTTAAGTTCTAATTACTTATAATCTATCCCTAAAAGTATGTGGCCTAATCCTATCCCTAAAAGTGTACTACACTGCAAGGCGGTGGTATCAGCGCGCCAGAAAAAGCGGCGGCCCGTCTTGGCCCATCCTGAGGGAAACTTTCTGCGCGGCTAGGAAAGCACTCAAGAAGGCAATCCACTCGAGCAAGCGGAGCTGTTTCCTTGACCTATGCGACTCGGCGGAAAATGACCCATGGGACAGGGCATACAAAATCGTGGTCAAGCGCTTTTATGCCTCGAAGCAGCGACCACCAACGGATCCAGAAATGCTCAAAGGCATTGTTGCAGGACTGTTCCCCTATACTGGAGGAGAAATAGTGAGTCGACGGATCAGCAGCACTCTCCCCTTCGCAGTAGAGCCTATTGAGCTGGAGGAGATAGGTGCGGCAGAAAAGGGGCTGAAAAACGGCAAAGCACCCGGCCCAGACGGAATCTCAAACTGCGCCATAAAACTTGCGATGACAGAGAGTCCAGAACTCTGTGCTGAAGTCTACACCCAGTGCCTGCGAGAGGGCTCTTTCCCTGCAAGGTGGAAAGGCGGCTCGAAGAAATACTGCCTCGTCGTCACGCTAGACGTAAAAATGCATTCAACAGGGGGCGTATTCTGGATGCCCTTCAGTCGTTCAGCGATCCTGCCTACCTGCGCGCCATCATGTGGAGCTACTTTCACGGCAGGCGACTTGTGTATAGGTCAGACGTGGGCTGCGAATCGTACAATGTTTCGGCTGGAGTACCACAAGGCTCTGTCCTAGGCCCAACATTATGGAATGCCATGTACGACGGCGTCCTGAGGCTGGCTGTGCCTGCAGGTTGCGAACTAATAGGATACCATCATAGTGGTGAGTAAGACCATCAGACAGGCCGATGATGGGGCGAACTCTGCCATAGCGACCATCATGCGTTGGATGAGCTCCGATCTGCGCACGCGGGGTTTCGCATGGTATCAGCGGCACTTGTGATCGCCGGAGTGGTGCCTATCGACCTACAGGCGAAGGAGATGGAAATTATATCAGCTACAGAGCGTGGATCTCCAGATCCAGAGGGCCAGGCGCCGCGCGCGATCGGACGCTAGAGACGCAAGCATCGACCTGTGGCAGGCTAGATGGGATGCGTAGGATAAAGGCAGGTGGACCCACAGATTAATCCCGAACATAAAGAAGTGGACAGAGAGGACACGTTTTGGGCACGATAGCTCTCAATGCTGTCCGGTCTGGGCCGGCGAAATAGTGGAAGACGCGCAAGACATCCTGTTCGTGGGCAGACGCTTTGGCGACAGTAGGAGGGCGCTTGAACTGGAGGCAAACGTGGAAATATGCTCCGAAAACCTTGTGGATCTGATGCTGGCGAGAAAGAGCATGTGGGAGGCGGTGAACAGTTTCGCCGCGTCAACAATCCGCGAGCTGCGCTTAGCCGAGCATGACAGGGCTGGACCTGGAGTGGCATAGGAGGTAGCAGCAGGATCCCGGCCGCACAAGTTGTCAAAGCAGTGTCTCCCCCATTTTCGTCCTTTTTCTGTCACCCACCTTTTTCCCTCATATGTATTTATTCTTTACCCTATATTTTGTTGTTAGCCCTATAACGTTTTTCATCTCTGTTCCATTTAGTTGCTTAATAAATAAATAAATGAATAAAAAAAAGAGGACAGCCTATGAAACGGTTAGGTTAGAAATGAGAAATCGTCGAGCCTAATCTTCAAAGTGCAAAAAGAAATGGTTCAAGAATTGATTTGAATCGAGCAGCCTTTCTATATGATTGCACCATCGACTACAGCTTGCATCGATTAGTTTGTGGCATTGTGTCTCATTGAAATTTGCTGATACAACGACTGGTTTGTGCTGACCACCATTGATTTAGCTAAGGGATTTCATCAAATTCAAATGGATCCTGAATCTATTGCAAAAACAGCTTTCTCAACTAAACATGGCCATTACGAATACACACGTATGCCATTCGGTCTTAAAAATGCCCCGGCAACATTCCAAAGATGCATGAATAATCTTTTGGAAGACCTTATTTATAAGGATTGCCTTGTTTATCTGGATGACATCATTGTGTACTCCACTTCATTGGAGGAACACATACTATCACTCAGAAAGGTATTTAACAAACTAAGAGAAGCTAATCTTAAACTCCAACTCGACAAATGCGAATTTATAAAAAAAGAAACAGCATTCCTTGGTCATATAATAACAACAGAAGGTATAAAACCTAACCCACATAAAGTCAAAGCAATTCAAAAATTTCCGATACCCAAAACTCCAAAAGAAATTAAATCATTCTTAGGATTATGCGGATTCTTCCGGAAATTTATACCCAACTTTGCACATATTGCAAAACCTTTAAGACTCTAGGATTAAAGAAAGGAGCTAAAATAAATATAAACGACCCAAATTATATTTCATCCTTCGAAAAATTAAAATATCTCCTTATGAATGATCCTATACTTGCATATCCCGATTTCAAAAAACCATTTTTCCTAACCACAGATGCTAGCAACATAGCTTTAGGTGCGTTCCTCTCACAGGACCAGAGACCTATTTCTTATGGTAGTAGAACACTTAACGAACACGAACTTAATTATTCAGCCATAGAAAAGGAATTACTATCTATTGTATGGGCAACCAAATATTTTAGGCCATACCTTTTCGGTAGAAAGTTCGAGATTCTTAGCGACCATAAGCTTTTAGTATGGCTCAACAATATAAAAGAACCAAATATGAAACTTCAAAGATGGAAAATAAGACTAAATGAGTTTGATTACAAAATTAAATATTTACCTGGCAAAGAAAATCATGTAGCAGATGCCCTTTCCAGAGTTAAAATAGATAAAAACTTTTTAGGATCAACAGAAAGCACAGCAGCTACAATACATAGTGCTCACGAGGATAATGAAAACTACATTCCAATAGTAGAAAGACCCATTAATTATTACAACAGACAAATAGAATTCATTAGAGGTTCAGAAGACAAAGCAGAAACAACAACTTACTTTTACAAAACAAACATAAAAATAACATACAAAGAAATGACCAATGCTTACGCAAGGGATATAATCATAAGATATCTTTGCAGTAAGAACACTGTACTATATTTTCGTAATGAACTAATATTTTCGTCCAACAAGCTTTTATCGAAATAATACAACCAAACGCAAATACAAAAACCTCGAAATCTAGCATTAAGTTAGAGGACCTTCAAAAGTTTGCACAATTTAAAGAAATAATCCTAAAACAACATAAAGAATTATTACATCCAGGAATTGAAAAAACGATTAATTTGTTTAAAGAAAAATATTATTTTCCCGATTTTCAAAACCTAATTCAAAACATTATTAATGAATGCTCAGTATGCAATATCGCAAAGACAGAAAATAGAAATACAAAACTAACTTTTGAAATAACACCAGAACTTTTTAATATCAGAGAAAAATACGTCATGGACTTTTACATGATAGACAATTTGCAATTCCTTTCATGCATTGACATTTACTCGAAATTTGCAACACTTGTAGAAGTAAAGTCTAGAGATTGGTTAGAAGCCAATAGGGCAATTATGAAAGTATTCACTGAAATGGGCAAACCATAAAATAGAAATAAAATCAGACAAAGATTCAGCATTTCTGTGTATAGCACTAAAAAATGGCTACAAGAAGAAAATGTAAAGTTAGAAATCACATCAAGTAAAAACGGCATCTCAGACGTAGAAAGATTCCATAAAACAGTAAATGAAAAACTCAGAATTATAAATAGGGAAAATGACATCGAAGATAAATTACTTAAATTTGAAAAAATTCTCTACGTATACAACCATAAGACGAGACAAAAAACAACTAACCGAACACCAGCGGACATTTTTATCTATGCAGGATCCCCGACTATAATACCCAAATAAAAAAAAATACATCAAATAAACAATTTAAATGAAGATAGACACGACTTCGAAATCGACACTGAATTAAACAAGCACCATTAGTAAAGTCAAAAACGACAAATCCATTCAAAAAGACAGGAAAAATAAATCAGTTAGACTAGAAACATTTTGAAGAAAGAAATAGAGGACAAAAAGTTACACACTACAAATCAAAATTCAAGAAGAAAAAGAAACTTAATAAAAGCAAATACGACAATTAATTAATTACAGGTCAACAACTCAAGATGACTTTTTTATGCATCATGCTATTCTTAACATTAAAATCAACTTGCAGTCAATCCATTGACATAAACCCAGTAAAAGCACCAAACGGTTACTTAATATTTAAAACAGGAACCATGGACTTACCGACAAACTTTGAATATCATTATTTAAAAGTGAATTTAACTCTAATAGAAATTACATATAATAATTTAATGCAACAAGCACAAGAATTTAAAAACCTAATCCATATTCAATACTTAACAGAAAAACTAAGTAGGGAAATTAATGGAATATACATTGTAAAACATAATAAACGAGGACTAATTAACGGAATTGGTTCAATATACAAATATCTTTTTGGTACTCTTGATCAGGAAGATAAAGATGAATTAGAAGAAAAAATAAATAATCTTGAAAGCAATAGCGTACAAGCAAACGAACTAAATTACGTAATAGACACTGTTAATAAAGGTTTAGAAGTAATAAACAACCTCAGGGAAGAAAAAGAAAAATCAGTAAGATTAGAAGTTCTAATCTTTAATTTTGAGCATTTCACAGAATACATTGAAGACATAGAAATGGGCATGCAGCTCACTAGACTAGGAATTTTCAACCCAAAACTTCTAAAATATAATCACTTAAGTCATGTTAATTCGGAAAAACTATTGAATACAAAAACTTCCACCTGGCTTAAACCAAGTTCAAACGAGATATTTATCATTTCAAACATTCCTCAAGAAATAATAAAAACCCTTATCTTTGAGATACTTCCTTATCCAGACGAGAATAAAAATATTTTGACAGAAAATTCATACGATAAATACTATTTTAATAAGAACACTTTGTTCAATAAAAACACAAAACAAATAGAAACTAACGAATGTATAATAGGCATTTTAAATCAAATCCCAACCACTTGTAAATACACTAAGACATATAAGAATTTTCAAACTAATTACATTGAACCAAACATAATTGTAACTTGGAATCTACCAAAAACTAAACTTAATCAAAATTGCGTAAACAACGAATTAATAATAGAAGGCAATAACATAATAAAAATTTATGATTGTGCCTTACAACTAAACGAAATATCAATAATAAATTCATTGCTTGACTATAGCCAAAGCATTTATGTAACAAACAATATCACCAGGCTAGAACCTATTTCCTTTATCCAAACAAAAGAGATAATTAACGAACATACGAAATATTATACTGCATTTCAAACTATTACATTACCACTTTTATACTTACTATAATAAGTTTGATTACATACTTAATCTATAAGTTTAACGCAATGCCACAAAAATTAATAATTAAGCATTTTCGATCAAATAACAATCGTGGTCCCACAGACATAATCGAAACCCCAATTGTTGAAAAAATTGAATCCCAAATTATAAACAAAATTGATACTCCAATATTACAGCTGAGAAAAACCCCTCGCTATATCCAATGTATCCGCCTGAGGACAGGCTATTTTCTTTAGGATGGGGGAGTCATATATCAAACTCCAATACCCAATAACATATAAATATTTCGCCCCCTAAAATTCATAACGTTAAAGTAAACATCCGTTTTTATAAACAATTGTCCCCCTCAAAACCAAAGCGTATGAACGCTAATCCATAAAATTAACATAAACAATTAAAATAATAATTGTCCCCCTAACAACCAAAAGCGTGAGAACGCTAACTCAGCAATTAAAATCGGAGCAATCAAATCATCGAAATTTCAATCACGCCACCAAAGGGCTCCCAAATTTAGCTTATAAATATAACCATAAGACATTTTTGTAACCAGTTCTAAGTTTTCATTCAAATAATAAAGTACGTTGCTTTTAACTCACAAAACATATATTTTTTTTCCTTATTGGGAAAATTGGATATTTAATTATATGTACATTAATTTTTTTTTCATTTTTATTCCTTTTTTTTTGTGTATTTAAATTGATTTATTGTGGCAGCGCAAAAATCGCCTCTTACCACAAAGGTGCTTATATGAGCACTCTTTTTATTAAAATTAAATTCTTTTTTTTGTTTAATATTTTAATACTGCATCTGATGTTGTTTCTGCTGCTGTTGGTTCTGCTGCTGTTGGTTCTGCTTTGCCTCTTTTTATGCCATACACCCATGGGGTGAAATGGTATATTAAAGTCGCCAAATTGTATTTAACAGGCAGAAGGAAGCATCTCCGACCCCACAAAGAATATATATTCTTGATCAGGATCAACAACCGAGTCGATTTAGCCATGTCCGTCCGTCCGTCCGTCCGTTCGTATGAACACGCAGATCTCGGAGACTATAAGAGCTAGAGCCACCAAATTTGGTATGTAGACTCGTGTGGTATGTAAATATATAGAGTTCATTAAAATTTTTGCCACGCCCCCAGAATTTACATAGTTGTTCCAACTTTTTGCCACGCCCCCTTCCGCCCCGCAGTTCACATAAAACTGATTTTTTTAAAAACCATGTAAGCTACCGACATTAAATTTGGTATGTAAGCTAGCCTAATAAACGCGCAGACATTGACTATTTCAAAAAATTGCCACTTCCATTTCCGCCCGCGCAAATTAAACAAAACTGATTTTCTCTCTGATTTTAGTATGTATACTGGCTTAGTATGCGCGCAGAATATATATATTTTAATATGTTGCCATAAATTTGAAAAAAACGATTGGCTCTTGCAATTTTTTGACCATTGCAATCAAATTTGGCGGACTAATTAATCTTATCTATTTCTACCAAACTACCAAATTTGATTGAAATCGGACTGGAAACATGCAAAATATGCGTATGAACGTATTTTGCTACGCGATCCATAAGGGCAGAATTGGCCGTTGGCTAGTGGCGGCACTAGAGTGCTCGTGTGTTTGTAGAGTGAGCGAGATAGCATATGGTATGAGGCATGTTAAAACAATTTAATAGACATACATTTGGTTTTTGAAATTTTAAATATTTGTTTCACCTGGTGTATGGTATACCCAAGTCGGCGAGACGACTTACTTCATTGTTGTTGCTATTGTTCTTCAAGTCGGCATATTCTAATCCAAATTTGGCATGCCTCCGCCCATGGTGGTGGTGGGTCACTGTTTACTTGGGCCAGCAGGGCCGCTCGCTGCTTCCTAAGTCTCACGAGAAGCTCACCTCGTCGCTTTATGTGAGGAATGGTCCTGGGCATCGGCATATGCCTTATTTTATATGGCAAGGACTTTTTATTTTTATATTTGTTTTTTCTTTTGCCTTTTTAATTGTTGCCAATGGTAGGCAGGATCGCCATTAAGTAGGCGAAGGCAAGGTTTGACTTGAAGTGATTTATTGGGGCCGCAAGCCCGGTATTTATAGCGGAACATTTACATTGGTCCTATGGCAAGTGTCCTTAACGCTACTTAAAGCTAGACATTATGCTTAAGTTCTAATTACTTATAATCTATCCCTAAAAGTATGTGGCCTAATCCTATCCCTAAAAGTGTACTACACTGCAAGGCGGTGGTATCAGCGCGCCAGAAAAAGCGGCGGCCCGTCTTGGCCCATCCTGAGGGAAACTTTCTGCGCGGCTCGGAAAGCACTCAAGAAGGCAATCCACTCGAGCAAGCGGAGCTGTTTCCTTGACCTATGCGACTCGGCGGAAAATGACCCATGGGGCAGGGCATACAAAATCGTGGTCAAGCGCTTTTATGCCTCGAAGCAGCGACCACCAACGGATCCAGAAATGCTCAAAGGCATTGTTGCAGGACTGTTCCCCTATACTGGAGGAGAAATAGTGAGTCGACGGATCAGCAGCACTCTCCCCTTCGCAGTAGAGCCTATTGAGCTGGAGGAGATAGGTGCGGCAGCAAAGGGGCTGAAAAACGGCAAAACACCCGGCCCAGACGGAATCTCAAACTGCGCCATAAAACTTGCGATGACAGAGAGTCCAGAACTCTTTGCTGAAGTCTACACCCAGTGCCTGCGAGAGGGCTCTTTCCCTGCAAGGTGGAAAGGCGGCTCGAAGAAATACTGCCTCGTCGTCACGCTAGACGTAAAAATGCTTTCAACAGGGGGCGTATTCTGGATGCCCTTCAGTCGTTTAGCGATCCTGCCTACCTGTGCGCCATCGTGTGGAGCTACTTTCACGGCAGGCGACTTGTGTATAGGTCAGACGTGGGCTGCGAATCGTACAATGTTTCGGCTGGAGTACCACAAGGCTCTGTCCTAGGCCCAACATTATGGAATGCCATGTACGACGGTGTCCTGAGGCTGGCTGTGCCTGCAGGTTGCGAACTAATAGGATACCATCATAGTGGTGAGTAAGACCATCAGACAGGCCGATGATGGGGCGAACTCTGCCATAGCGACCATCATGCGTTGGATGAGCTCCGATCTGCGCACGCGGGGTTTCGCATGGTATCAGCGGCACTTGTGATCGCCGGAGTGGTGCCTATCGACCTACAGGCGAAGGAGATGGAAATTATATCAGCTACAGAGCGTGGATCTCTGGCCAGGCGCCGCGCGCGATCGGACGCTAGAGACGCAAGCATCGACCTGTGGCAGGCTAGATGGGATGCGTAGGATAAAGGCAGGTGGACCCACAGATTAATCCCGAACATAAAGAAGTGGACAGAGAGGACACGTTTTGGGCACGATAGCTCTCAATGCTGTCCGGTCTGGGCCGGCGAAATAGTGGAAGACGCGCAACACATCCTGTTCGTGGGCAGACGCTTTGACGACAGTAGGAGGGCGCTTGAACTGGAGGCAAACGTGGAAATATGCTCCGAAAACCTTGTGGATCTGATGCTGGCGAGAAAGAGCATGTGGGAGGCGGTGAACAGTTTCGCCGCGTCAACAATCCGCGAGCTGCGCTTAGCCGAGCATGACAGGGCTGGACCTGGAGTGGCATAGGAGGTAGCAGCAGGATCCCGGCCGCACAAGTTGTCAAAGCAGTGTCTCCCCCATTTTCGTCCTTTTTCTGTCACCCACCTTTTTCCCTCATATGTATTTATTCTTTACCCTATATTTTGTTGTTAGCCCTATAACGTTTTTCATCTCTGTTCCATTTAGTTGCTTAATAAATAAATAAATGAATAAAAAAAAGAGGACAGCCTATGAAACGGTTAGGTTAGAAATGAGAAATCGTCGAACCTAATCTTCAAAGTGCAAAAAGAAATGGTTCAAGAATTGATTTGAATCGAGCAGCCTTTCTATATGATTGCACCATCGACTACAGCTTGCATCGATTAGTTTGTGGCATTGTGTCTCATTGAAATTTGCTGATACAACGACTGGTTTGTGCTGCCTTAGTGGTAAAGTAAAATTGTTATTATTGGTCCCGCCAACAGAGTCATTGTGTTTTTCTGCTTTATGGCGAAACACTAGAAATATGACATTTTCTAGCGAACACCTAAAAATAGAATGTCTGCTTCCAAGTGACTTCATTTGGTGCTATGGATAAGGAATGTCCGCATTGTCATGCTCTGAAATTCAAAAATGAGCCAGCTGGGATGCGTTGCGCGTCAGGAAAAGTGCAACTACCTGAAATTGAAACACCACCTGAACCATTGAACGGCTTACTTATCGGCATGCATCCAGATTCTAACGTGTTCCTGAAGTCATTACGAAGATTCAATTCCTGCTTTCAAATGACATCGTTAGGAGCAACAGAAATAGTTAGAAATACTAATACAAATGGTCAACAATTCAATTCTACATTCAAAATCAGAGGCCAATTTTATCATAAAATGGGCTCACTGCTGCCAATGCCAAACGAACCACATAAGTTCCTATAAATCTACTTTATGGGCGGCGAGGATTCCTGAAAAGCACTTGCCAATAGCGTGAACGTTGTGATTATAATAACCTTGATTTACTTAATGACAGGCGCATCGTCAGCGAGATAGATGATCTTTAGAACGTGCACAACGAGCTTGGCATGCTCTCGAGTCGGTAAACCATCCAGTGTTAGCTGAAGATGGATTTTTACGAAGATTTTTTGTTTTTGTGAACAATATTTTTATTGTTCACGCTATAGCATTAAGATATTTGTTGACTCGACCCACGCGCCGTGGACCCCTTGGCTTATAATAACTTCTGACCCCCTCCAAACACCCCTGGTTCCAACTTCATCCAAGTTGTTGAGGAGTTGATGAGTAGAGAGTGTGATAGACAGTTTTATTTCCTAAGAATAATTACAAATTAAATCAACTTAAAAACTAATAGCGAATTTTACTCACGCTTTTCTCTCCACGGCTCGATATCAAGTGACCGTTTTTGTACACTAGCCCTTCTAGTGTCTTCCAACACTGGTGTCTTACAACACTAACAATCATATGTTCTTATAGCTAAATTATGTGTAGTCTAACACTATCAAATTACATTTCAATTTGAATTTAAATTCTAACGCTATTGTCATTTCTTCACAACATCCCCGCCACCGTGAATCTAGTCCATCTTAGATTTACCAAAATCCAATTTGGCTAACATGCATGCCGGTCGACGAAACTCTCCAGTGCTGGTCTTCACTTTCGCAGATCGTACTTGGCCATCTCGTCCGGTTGTCACCTCGATGATTCTGCCCTTCTGCCAGTTAACTCGATGCTGTGAGCTGTCGCAAATAAGGACGATATCTCCCAGAGCTAGCGGGTGTACCGAATGATACCACTTGGTGCGGCGACACAAATCAGGCAGGTATTCGTTTACCCACTTGCGCCAAAACGAATGAGTCATCTGCTGTTTAATCCGCAAATCCTTCATGGTAGGGTGATAATCCTCTTCTTGCGGATGCGGAGTCTGAGTGGAGTTGGCTGTACCTAAAAGATAGTGATTCGGAGTTATAGGATCCCCTGTCGGACTATCTATGGCAATGTGCGTCAAAGGCCGTGAATTAACAATATTTTCAGCTTCGCACATCAAGCTGTAGAGGGTATCCTCCTTTAAATTTCCTTGTAGTAGCACGTGTCCCATAGCTCGTTTTACACTTCGAACTAAACGTTCCCAACATCCGCCTGCATGTGGATTCAATGGGCAGTTAAAAAGCCACTCGATTTTTTCGATTGCGAGCCCGGCAGCTACTTTCTTATACAATTCTTGTCTTAATATTCGCTCGGCTCCCACTAGGTTTGTTCCGTTATCAGACCTGATTCTTATTGGGACTCCACGCCGCCTCATGAAGTTATGAATGACTTTAAGGCAAGTGTCGGCCGTCAAGTCCCTAGCCAATTCCAAATGTATGGCGCGTACAGTCAAACAAGTAAAAATGCATATCCATCGCTTCTCCGTTCCTCTTCCCTAACCACTGCAAACGGCCCCATGTAGTCAATTCCAGTGTAAGAAATGGACGAACAAAAGGAGTAACTCTATCCGAGGGCAGTTGTCCATCAAGGGTGGTGCTGGGCGAGCTCTCTCCATACGGCATATGAAGCATGTTCGTGACGTCCGGCGTACCGCTTGGCGTAGGTGAGGAATCCAAAACTTCCGACGTATTTCAGCGATGATCGTATTTTCATTTTGATGCTTCCATTTGTTGTGATAATGTGTGATTAGCAGTTTCGTCACGTGGCTCCCTTGTGGCAGAATTATTGGGCGTCTAGTGTCCATATCAACGGCACAAGCTTTATCTATGCGTCCGCCTACACGTAACAAGCCATCATTATCTATCTCCGGTGTTAGTTTTAGAAGACTACTTCCCTTGTCAATGAGTTCACCCCTGGAGAGCTCACTATACTCATCTGGATAAGAACTCTTTTGTACACTTCTGAACAGAACTACTTCAGCATAGTCTATCTCTGAGCATATCAGGTAATTTTCACGAACTTCTTTTCTTCTAAATCGTAGCACCCAAGCCAGAATCCGTACGAGTCTCGTGTACGATGAGAATCTTCCAAAGAGATCATCCGTTTGCTTCGTGGTGACCATACAGAATTTTGGGCGCAGCTCCATGTCAGTACTAAAATTACCCTTGCTCTGCTGTGGTGATTCCTCAAGATCATCCAATAAAAAATCTGGCCCGGTTACCCATAGTGACGGTCTGCTGTCTCTTTTAATCTTCGTGCCAAAATCCGCTGGATTGTCCTTGCCGGCAACCCAATTCCATCCTTCGACGCGAGAGCTTTCTAGAATTTCGTTCACTCGATGGGCGACGTATGGCTTGTACTTTCTCTGATCTGAACGGATCCATGCTAAAACAGTTGATGAGTCCGACCACATACAAACTCGTTTTGGTTGAATATCATGTCCCTCTAATATCGAGTTTCTGAGCCTAGTCGCCATAACCGCAGCCTGCAACTCCAGTCTTGGCACAGTAGGCAGTTTCATCGGTGCGCATTTTGTCTTTCCCATTATAAAAGACACTTTCCATCCTTCAGCATCTTCAACTCGCCAAGAGCCCACTGCTGCATACGCCATCTCGCTCGCATCTGCAAATATGTGTAACTCTACACACTCATTACTAAAAGTTGTGCCATACCATCTTGGAACCCTTATTAAAGCTATTTCATTAACAAAACGAAGCCATCTTTTCCATTCGATGTACTCTTCTTGATTTATGGATTGATCCCATTCTATCTTTTTCCTCCAAATAGACTGAAGGAGGAGTTTTGCCATCAACGAGTACACGACTAATATTCCGAAGGGATCGAAGATTGACATAACGATCCGTAGTACTTCCCGCTTTGTTGGAATTCTTTCATCAGAGAACAGAGATTTATCGATTTTATTAAACGAAAGTATGAACCCAAATTGATCCTCTGCCGTATACCAATGCATACCAAGTACCTTC